>NW_026099573.1:28519592-28533172 GCF_025091365.1 Daktulosphaira vitifoliae
CCAGAGGTCAAATTTTTTTTTTTCAAATTAAAGTACATTACATTAGCTTTAATTTAAGATATATATAAAAGTGTCAGACCTTCCGGAACATTTTCAAAAGTTAAGTTGAAAAAGTTAATTTTTTGTGAAAAAGTTGTCATTTTAAATCCCCCCCTGTGGGCAGGTTAAGTGTCAGATTTACAAAAAAAATATACCAAATGATAGGTAAAGACATCAAGCATCTATATAAAAAAAAGTTATATTGATATGTTCATTTTTGAAAAAGTTATGGCATTATTAAGTTAAAAATATAAAAAAAAATTATTTTAAAAAAATCGTAATTTTTTATTAACTTTGATGTCAACTTTCACAACGAAGACAAGTCCAGAGGTCAAATTTTTTTTTTTCAAATTAAAGTATATTACATTAGCTTTAATTTAAGATATATATAAAAGTGTCAGACCTTCCGGAACATTTTCAAAAGTTAAGTTGAAAAAGTTAATTTTTTGTGAAAAAGTTGTCATTTTAAATCCCCCCCTGTGGGCAGATAAAGTGTCAGATTTACAAAAAAAATATACCAAATGATAAGTAAAGACATCAAGCATCTATATAAAAAAAAATTATATTGATATGTTCATTTTTGAAAAAGTTAGAGCATTATTAAGTTAAAAATATAAAAAAAAATTATTTTACAAAAATCGTAATTTTTTATTAACTTTGATGTCAACTTTCACCACGAAGACAAGTCCAGAGGTCAAATTTTTTTTTTTCAAATTAAAGTATATTACATTAGCTTTAATTTAAGATATATATAAAAGTGTCAGACCTTCCGGAACATTTTCAAAAGTTAAGTTGAAAAAGTTAATTTTTTGTGAAAAAGTTGTCATTTTAAATCCCCCCCTGTGGGCAGGTTAAGTGTCAGATTTACAAAAAAAATATACCAAATGATAGGTAAAGACATCAAGCATCTATATAAAAAAAAATTATATTGATATGTTCATTTTTGAAAAAGTTACGGCAGTTTTTAGTAAAAAAAATTGAAAAAATTTCGAAAATTAGCGATTTTTAAATTTGTAATTTTTTTGGAGGTTTCCCCCATTTACGGGGAACGAGGGAAAATTTTTCAATTTTGAAGGGTAATGTCTTCGACTAGATACGATTTGTGATCTTTTGACGTATCGTTGAAAGAAATCCGTTCGGTGAGAGCTGAGAAAAAGTAGTAACAGACACAAAAAAAAAAACACATCATAGTAAAACCAATACCTTTTCAGCTTCGCATCGAAGCTAAAAAGACTCAAAAATACTAATACCTATGTACAGATTGCATATGGATAGTAAGTATTATCCTGAACCTTTGAAATTTGATCCAGATAGATTCTCTGACGAAGAAAAAGCAGGGCGAACTAGTGGTACTTATCTACCTTTTGGAGATGGACCTCGTTTTTGTATTTTCAGTTTTATTTGCTTCGTGCGAAGCTGAGAAGGTATTAATTTTACTATGATGTATTTTTTTTTTGTGTCTGTGAATGCTCAATCTCAGCTCAGCATATTTTGATGAACAATATGTCAAAAGATCATAAATCGTATATAGTCGAAGACATTACCTTCTAAAATTGAAAAAATTCCCTCGTTTCCCGTAAACGGGGGAAATCCCTCAAAAAATTACAAATTTAAAAATCGCTAATTATCGACATTTTTTCAATTTTTTTTACTTAAAATTGCCATAACTTTTTTAAAAATGACCCATGAATATAATTTTATTTTGTAGATACTTTAGGTATTTACCTATTATTTTATATATTTTTGTGAACATTTGACCCTTTACAAGCCCACATTAACAGTTTCAAAATGGTAACTTTTTCACAAAAAATTAACTTTTTTAACCTAACTTTTGAAAATGTTCCGGAAGAACTTACACTTTTATATATACCTTAAATTAAAGCTAATATAATGTACTTTATTATGAGAAAAAATACGTTAAAAATGCAAAAAAATATTGAGCTTTTCTAATAAATTTACTATAAATAGTAATTATAAAATTTCCTGACTGCATATTAATCTTAACAACACAATTTGATTATTTCTCATACATTTTTTTATTTAATGATGTTAATTTCAAATTTTTCAAAATAAGCTAAAAGTTATTAAAATAAATAAATTTTTTTTTATTATAAACTTTTACAAAAATTAACTTTTGAGGATTAACTAAATAGGTTAAATATGTCATTTTCCTTATTTTTAACATATTAATAATCAAAATCAGTATTAATTTAAAACAATTTTTTTGTGTTCTTAATTATTTTTTTTTATATGTAAATACTTATTTTTTAATAATAAGTAATAATATTAAAACTGAGAAGTGATAGAAAAAGTTTAATTGCATATTTGAAAACATCGAGAAAAGTTGATTTAGAAAAGTACATTTTTGTTTCTGATGAAAGTTCCTTGTCTAGTGTATAAAACTTATAACTTTAATATAAGTAACTATGCAACGTCCATACTGTGTCGTGGCCTCACTGTGCTACCGATTTTTATATTTATAGTCATTGATTTTATTTACTAAGTATATATTTTGTTTTTATAATGTTATTAACTATTATTTTATCTATATATAGTTTTATATGATTAAAATTAAATTCTGCCCCATTTACCATCTAAACCACTAGGAATTATATATAACTCAACGTTATCATTTTTGAAAATATCTCTTTTTAACTTGTCTTCCTCGAATAAAAAAATTGTATGTATACTTATATTTACAATTTTATTTTTTATGGAAAGTTTCTTTTTGGTATTTGAATTAACAATATTTATATTAATGATTGTTGTTTAATATTATATGACATTCTAAGTTATTAGATTAATTAGTATACACGTGAATAGCAAATTAATCCAAATTCAAAAACTACGAAATGAGACCAGGGTAAAAGTTTAGGATTAATATAAACTCTTAACCCTTAAACAGTCGTGGGGGTCTAGCATATCCCGACATAAATAAAAACGGATGTATTATATTGCATAAAAGGTGTACATAGATATAAATTTTGGTTTTTATAGTAATATTGAATCGATTTTCATAAATAAATACCTTCGAAAAAAACATTTATGACTTAAAATATTCATCAAAATTGAAATGGGTCATATTTACCCCCACACGACTTGTAACGTTATAATTTTTTTTTGGATTAGTATATTTTTTAAAATATCGTTTTATCGTAAATGCAATGTTATAATCGACATAATATTGTAGAATTGAAATTAAGTGGATCTGCCACCGTCTGTGCAATTAAGTTTTAAAAATAAATAATCCATTAAGAATTTCCACCACTCCATTTTACGGAATAAATAAGAACAAAACATGTAATAAATACATCACGTATATTAAACAATATGCAAAGATTATTGGGAGAAAAATTAATGTTCAACAGATTCATAATAATTGTATATACTCGTATCATAATAGTTAAATCTATTGTAATATTAATAATAAAAAAACTCAATTCAGAAAAATGATTATATAAATGTAAATACACATAAAACTAGTAAATATAAGCCGTGTTTAAGCTCAAAGAAATACAAGAAAAATTAATTAAATTATATTTTGTAATAGTAAAAGCTTTTGTTTACTGTCTTAAAAATAACATTTTGCGTTAAAATAATTTTTTTACAAACCAAAATTATTTAACGAAATTTTGAAAATTAATTTTTTTTTGTAATATAATTTTTAGTAATGCACATAATTTTGTAATTTATTTATTTTCTAATTTTTATTATTGAATTTTTATCCATATTTATATATCATATGGTAATAAATCATATCTTTGAATAAAAAAAAAATGAACTTTTTTATACATATTTTATACTTTTTTAGAAATGGGGTCTAATAGTAGCGTGGGGGTCTATCCCCAGGCTACTATTAACGTTAAAAATATGCACACACCTGCTAAAGGGTTAATCAAAGAGGTAAAAAAGTAGATTTTTTGACGTATTTTTCAAATACTATTTTGAAGCACATATATTTTATCGAATAAATTTGATATACATGAATAAAGCATATATTTTTGTTGTTCACTAAGGAATTAAATATATTTACAAAATGGTATTTTTTACATACTATTTTCTTCTTCATCTTCTTTTTGATCGCCTCATCGTAATTACTTGGGATTGTCCGACCCCATCCTTATCCTTAACTTGACACAATCTCTACCATCCTCTACGCTCACCTCAGCCGTTCTCATATCGCATTAATAAAAATTTGTACTGGCTGAGGTTTTGTTCATATTATTATAATGAAATTTATAAACGTATATAACCCATAGCCTTTGTAGCTACTACTTTTATCGTAATTTCAAAAATTATTTTAATTAATTTTGAAAATATTTGTAGAAAAATAATTTCAACTAGATTTAATTAGTGAGAAAGAGGTATCGGAGGCTGTAGTATCAATGAAAAAGAATAAAGCAATGAGACCAGAAGAAGTGCCAATAGAAGTATGGAAAATATTAGGCGATGTTGGTTAAAGAAACTTTTAAATAAAATCTTATTATAAGGGAAAATTCCAAATAAATGAAGGAATAGTATTGTGGTGCCGATATTTTAAGGTAAAGGTGACACACAGGAGTGTGGAAATTATAGAGACATAAAGCTTATGAATCATAGTATGAAAATTTGGGAAAAGGTAATAGATAAGAGAATAAGAAATGAGACATCGGTATCTAAAAACCAGTTGGGATTTATGCCTTGTAAGTTAACAATGGATCCATTATTTTATGTGAGGCAATTAATAGAAATGTTTAAGTAAAAGAAGAAAAAGCTGTGTATGCTATTTATAGATTTGGAAAAATCGTATGATAGAGCACCGAGAGAGGTTTTAAAATGGACATTAATGAGGAAAGATGTCCCGAAAGGTACATTAATATAATAGGAGATATGTATGAAGGCATTTGTACAAGGGTAAAAAGCGTAGGTGGAGTTACAGAAGCTTTTAGGGTAAAATTAGGAGTGCACCAAGGTTCTGCTCTAAGCCTATCTATAGTAATGGATGAAATTACTAGAGAAATACAAGGAAAGGTGCCGTGGTGCATATTTTTCGTCAACGATTTAGTGTTGATAGGAGAAACAGGGATGAAATAATCAAAGGCTAGAGGTTTGGAGAACAGATTTTGAAGGAATGGGGATTAAGAATAACTAAAGTAAGTCACAGTATACAGAATATTATTTTGACAAAGAAGAATACGAGCTAGGTGAAATAAAGTGATCAGTGTCAATAGCGATGACGTAATAGGTGGAAATTTTTTAGTATTTAAGATCAGTTGGCCAAATAAACGGTAGTATTGACAAGGATGTAAAATACAGGTTTAAGTTTGGATGGGTGAAGTGGAGAGACGTGATGATGTGCTATGCGATAAAATAATTAAAATTCAAAATGAATGGAGTAATAGTATTGTGGTGCCGATATTTAATGGTATAGGTGACACACAGGAGTGTGGAAATTATAAAGCATAAAACTTATAACATAGTGTCATTATTTTTTATTGCATCCTGAAGTGAAATTTGACTTTTTGGGATATTATAAATAGGCTGGATTATACCAAGGCAGTTTTTGACTTGGGGGATACTACATGAGGCACTAACTGCTAAATTGAAACTATAGACAGCATAGTGTGAGTATAGAGTTAAATTATATTTTTCTTTAATATAGGATTAAACTCTGTGAAATTCACTACTAATATTGCTAGCTCCATCATAACCTTGTCCAAATAAATACGTACAATCTATTCCAGAATATTCAAGGAAATTCAAAATAGCATTTGATAAACCTTTCTCTGTTACATCTTCAACAGGGATAAAGCATGAAAAAACTTCATATATTTTATAATTACCAACCATATAATCTAAATACCGTACACAGATTGAAAGTTGTTCTATGCCGGCTATATCTGCAGTTTCATCTGATGTTATAGAAAAAGCTCGAGATTTATTGACACGTTCAATGATCTGTTTTTAAATTAAATTATGAAATATGATAATAAATTCGTTTTGAACACGGTTACTAAAGTACATTGCGTTTTTTGCTGAATTATGTAAAAAAATATTGAACTATTCATCAGGCCACTTTAAGAAAAATATCTAGTTAAATGCTAAATCTAAATTTTCTAAAAGTATCTAAAGTCGTTTCAGTTAAGCACCCCCTACACAATCAATAATATTGAACAATAATTGATATTGCGTAATATTATTGAAAGTTTAGTATAGATATTGAAGGATTTTAAACACGCATTAAATATACGCCTATGATGATAGGTTACATAGGTAATGAATATTTTTCAATTGAATATTGAACAATAATATTGAGAGGTTTAGGGCAAATAAATATTGCACAAAATATTGACACAATTTAATTGATTCAGTATTATTGATCGTGCAGGGGCCGCTTTATTCTTTATATTCGTACTTTTCATTATATATTTCATCAATTTATATAGGTTTATCATATACTAGTACATAAACAGTGTAAAAAAGTAAAGGAACAGGTCAATTTTTACAAACATTGAGAACAATAGAAACCCGTTTCCTTACTTACTGAACAGCCTACTAAAAAATTATATAAATTAATGTAATTTTTTTTTATTGAGGGTTTTTTGAAAAATTATCAGACAATACATTTATTGGTATCTTGGTGATTTTTTACATAATACTATTATTATTTAAATAAAATATTTTTTGTCCTCTTTTAAATTAAAAAAAATATTTATGTTTTATTTTTACAATCATAGAAAAATTACATTATAGTAATAATATGAAAAAGATTGTTAAAATTACTTAAAAGAAAAAAATAATTTCAAAATTGAATACACTTAACACGTCGATAAAAAAGTATGCCAATAACTCAACTCTAAATCTGAACCTATATAATACAATACACATATAACTAATTTTATACATGTATCCTTGAAACCCTGAATATTAAAAATTAAATATTTCATCAAAATTATAGACATTTTTCTCGGGACCCTTTAATTATATTTTTATTTTAACTAATCTTAAGGTTATCTTATTAAAACAAATTCAAGTACAATAAACAATACTTACTGCAAATAATATTATTTTGAAACCACTTAAAATTTTTTATAAATAGTACTACCAAGATGTGTTTCAAAAAAAAAAAAATTATTTTGAATTTTAAATGTTTTATTCTAATTACAATTACGTTTTCTAAAATGCACTAATGTGTTTTAATGTACATTAAAATTTTAATTGTAAAATAACAAAAAGGTAGCATAATGGTTTCGTTTCGTTAGATATATGTAAATTTTATTTTTATTGGAGCACTGATAGAAAACTCTTATAAGGTATTTTAAAATAAAATTTGAACCCCAACATAGCATGTTTTTTAACTATGATAGCCATTTGTCCGGAAGTTAAAGTTCCTTATTGAATTCTGCCTTGTGGGCAGGTAAAGGGTCAGATATTCAAAAATATTATATATAATAAAAAGGAATTACTTAAGGTTTCAATATAAAAAAAGTTATGTATATTCGTTCCTTTTTCAAAAAGTCAAAACAGTTTTAAGAAAAAAAAGTAAACATAAACAGATTTAAAAAATCGTAATATTTTGAGGGATTTGCGCTATTTATAGGGAACGAGAGAAATTTTTTCAATTTTCAAAGCTAATGTCTTAAATAGATACGATTTGTGATATTTCGATGTATCATTGAAAGAAATCGGTCCAGTAATAGCTGAAAAAAAGTGGCAACAGACACATAAATACTTCGTAGTAACATTAATATCTTCTCAGCTTAGCTTCGAAACTAAATACTTCGTTGAACTACATTATAGTATAGTCTTACGGGATACTATTTAATAATAACTAAATATAACTTAAAGCCTATTAATTGTCTGTATATTTTAAAATAGAAATTTTTAGAGAGATATTAATTGATTATTAAAAAAATAAGTACAGTTGCTCTATTTATTGAGTTATATTTGAGTAAACGAAGATTATTAGAGTCTAATGTAATACTAAATTTATAAAGTTATAATTAAAGTCTTGTTTAAGAGCATAAGTTATTGCAGATAATTTTTTATGTATTATATACATAGATGTTTTTGTCTTATACTATTATTAACATGCATATATTTACGAAAACTGCCGTTAGAAATCTACATTACATGGAGGGGATTTGGCGGTAATCCAACGTACAACATTATTTTGTTATGTAGTTGTACTCAAACATTTGAGTGAGAAAACTTATAGTATATTAGCAAATTATCGAATTTTTAAAATAGTTACTTATAATTGTGAACGAATCTATAACGATGCCGCGTGATTTCAGTTTTTATTCGTTTGATGTTACATTAACATTAGTTATTTTAGTGGTATTATTATTGTATTACTTAAGTACTTTGACTTTTAGTTATTGGCATAAAAAGAATGTGCCGCATTTTCGTCCTGTTCCTTTATTTGGGAATTTCATAGAATTTGCTCTTGGATTAAAAATGACTGTTGAAATACTTGAAAAAAATTATAGACATCCCAGTGATAAAAAATACGTTGGTATATATCAGATGATGACACCAGTTTTGCTTATACGAGATCCTGAGCTTATAAATAATATTTTAGTAAAGGATTTTTCACATTTTACTGACCGAGGGATGCCTCTTGGCATCGGTGAGCCACTTTTTAATCATTTACTTTTTATGAAAGGACAACAATGGAAAATAATGAGAGCTAAAATTTCTCCAATATTTACTTCTCGTTTACTGAAAAATATGTATGAACAAATAGGAAAATGCAGTAGTAAATTACTTGATAAAATTGAAAATAACTTAAAAAATGATGATGTTATTGAAGTTCGCAATATGATGGGAAACTACTCAACAGATGTTATTGGAACATGTGCTTTTGGATTGGAACTCAATTCAATTACTGATGATGATTCACCTTTCCGAAAAGCCGGCAAAGAAATGTTAACTCCAACATTGTCGACTATGACCAGTCAATTAGTACAATTGATATATCCTCCTTTAAAAAAAATTTTAAACGTTAAAGACATGCCAGAAAATGCAGGTAAATTTTTCACATCTGCGTTCAATGATACTCTGAAATATAGAAAAGAAAATAGTATTTTGAGAAACGATCTTGTCCAATGTTTAATAGAAGCTAACACAGATCTTGTTTTAAAGAAAACTGAACCCTTAGGTAATTTAATTTTAATTTATGACTTAATAATTTTAGTTAATAGTCTGATATAATTTTGTGTTATATAATTTACATTGAAATTCAGTATTGATATTTTTATAATTGAAACATTTTTATAATAGTACACAAACATTCCTCAACATTATTGTTATTTTAGAAGAAATTTAGTGGTTAATGATAAATCAGTTACTCTGTATATATTTTAATGTTTTTCAAATATAATGAATAAGTTAAATTGGGTAAAATAGGCTCCATGTAATTAATTTTTAAAATTATGTGTTGATGGATTTAATCAAAAAGTATTATTTTCATACGTAAGTAATTTGCAAAATGTTTTTTGTTTTAAGGATAATTTTTTTAATGGTAATAGGATCAAACAAGAAAATATTTTATATCAACATATAAATTGTGAAAAAAAATTAGTATATTTTTTTTAAATACAACTGATCGTAATACCAGATATAATAATATTTTGATTGCAAAGCAACAAAAAATGAATGTAACAAGCGCTCTTTTATTATATATCATTTAAAATATAACCTTGCTAAAATATATTTTACTTTAATGTTATAATAACCTTGAGCTCTTCTTATTAAAAGTAATATACAACAATGTTAGATTTGTATTATTAAGTATATGACTTAATGCATTCCTACAGTCCAAGACTCTTTTAAATAATTTGTATATTTTTAGTTTTAGTGTGAAGCAGACAAAGTTTGATTTAAGTCAGTCGTATTTTTTTATTTTTTGTGTTACTTTATGTTACTTTATGTTACTTCAAATGGTTACAAAACATACAGAATTAAAGCTATTAATACCATAAATTTGAAAAATTATCTTCATTCCCGTCAATTAAGATAAATGTCCTAAAAAATTACACTAGTCATAAAACTGTTAATATTGATATTTTTAGTTTTCATTTTATATTGAATATTTTTTTTTAATGGACGTATTTTTACAAAGTTTATAATTTTTTTGAAAATGTAACAATTAATTAAGATTTCGGAAGGTTTTATATTTGGATAATATTTAAAAATATTAACTTTCTTCAAACCAACATTGAATGTGTTTGATTATATATATATATACAACTAAACAACATATATATGTACAACTAAAATACTAATTACTATGTAATATGTTTATTTTAAAGTTGAATTTAAGTACTCAGACATAGTTGCAAATGCGATTGTAATGTTTCTTGCTGGTTTTGAAACCGTTTCTTCCACCATGAGCTTTTGTTTATATGAACTTGCATTAAACAAACCTATCCAAGACAAAGTTCGGAAAGAAATGACTCAATTAATGGCTAAGCACAATGGAGAAATTAATTCTGAATTTTTGTCTGACTTGCATTATTTAGAGAAGGTTTTAGCTGGTAAGATTTAAATACAATTTTATACTTGCTTAATTGATAAACAAAATTCTAAAACTGGTATAATATGATAAAATTATTTGATTTTACAAGAAACACTTAGAATGTATCCACCATTACCTTTTCTCGATAGAAAAGTGACGAAGGATTATCAAATAGATGATGAGTTTATATTACGGAAAGGCATGAAAACCATGATATCCATATATAGTTTGCATATGGACTCCAAATTCTATCCTGATCCTAAGAAATTTGATCCCAATAGATTTACTGCTGAAGAAAAAGGTAGAAGACCAAATGGAACGTATTTGCCATTTGGAGACGGCCCACGTCATTGTATTGGTATGAGTAAGATTGATTATAAATTCAAACAAAATATAATTTAAGCATTCAATATTATTTCAGGTAAGCGTTTTGCTGAAATGGAAATGAAATTGGCATTGACAGAATTATTAATTAATTATGAAGTAGAACCATGCGAAAAAACTGATATACCATTAGTGCTTTTAGTAAAACCTGTATTGTTTACTCCCAAAAATGGAATATCGCTAAGATTTAAGAAAATAATACATTAATATTTTCTATTCAATAAATATTATTTATGTTGAATCATAATGTTTCAATATGAATCTGTATTTTGATATTTAAAATAACTACAATTTTTTAAATAACTATTGATTTCAATTAATTTTTTTATTCAATAATATGGATAAATTTTCATTGTATTATTGTGAAAAAATTTTTTTTTATTAATTATTATAATTTTTTTTTGAAAAAAATAGTGCTTCCAAAAAGTTACGAATTAAAAGTTAAGGTAACCTTTTTTTAGGGTGTGTTTAAAAAATTAAAAATAAATAATAGTAGTATTATTATTATAATCATTCTATTGTTGCGATCTCTTCTTCATTAATTATTACTATTATAGTTTCAACGTACAAAAATTATTAAACCAGAAATTATTGAAAAATAATTAAAAATCACTATTATATATTTTGTAATTTTAGCAAAATCATATATACATTATGAATCGAAATTTCTTAAGCATCAGTGTTTTTAAAAAGAAGTATGAGCAGTTTTAAAATGTAGAAATTTTTTTTTGGAAGTGCCGTTTTTTACACTAAAGTAATTTTGAGATAAATTTCTAAAATAAAATTGTTTTTTTTTTTGAATTTTTGATGACTAGAATTTTAACTAGATTAAAATCATGTTCTTTTGACGTATTAATAATTAAAATCAGTCCTGTGAGAGCTGAGAATTTTTATGGACAGACGTAAAAAATACGCAAACCATCACAAGACTAAGTATCGTACTTTTTTCATGTCTGTTTTCACTATTAAACTAGATGTCAACTTTTTTTTAAAATCAAGTATATTACATAAGCTTTAATTTAAAGTATATATAAAAGTGTCAGTANTATATTTTCTAAATCAACTTTTTTCGATGTTCTAAATATGCAATTAGGCTTTTTCCGAAAAATGTTCAAAAGCTAAGTTTAAAAAGTTTTACTTACTTATGCGTGTTTAAAGTTTTAAACCCCCGCTGTATAAAGGGAAATGATTCGATCAAAAAAAAAAAATAATGTCTAATGAAAGAAATATATATACATTATTTATTATAAAAATTGTATTAATCCATACATTTTTAAAAAGTTATAACAATATAAATTAAAAAATATAAAATCGAGAATTTTTTTACAAAAATAGCTTATTTTTTTTAGTACGGTAGTTTGTTTCACCACGAAGACAAGTTCAGGATCAATTTTTTTTGAAAGAAAAGTATATTATAAAAGTTTTTATTTAAGATATACATAAAGGTGTCAAGATATTCTGGTTATTTTCAAAAGTTAAGTTGAATAAGTTAACTTTTTGTGCAAAAGTTCCCAATTTGAATCTCTATCTGTAGGCAGGTAAAGGTTTAGATTATCAATAAAAATGTACCAAAAAAAATTTTATTGTTTATTCCTTTTGTCAAAAAGTTGTGTAAATTTTAAGTAAAACAATTTTCAAATATATCCCAAAAATACTGATTTAAAACATTTGTTTGGGGATTTCCCCTATTTATGAATAGTAAATAAAATTTATTCAATTTTCAAAAATAATTTTTTTATCTAGATACATATAAAAATAAAAACGATAGCACAATGGGGTCGAGGCACAGTGTGGACGAGGCATAGATGGGACAAGTTTAGATGATATCTGACAGTGATTAAAATCACTATCATAAGAAACGCTTCGATGCAAATCTGTAGATAGTGTTTCCTTTAAGGAAATTAGTGGATTATTCTAAAAGCAACATCAACTCTTATTTCTTTAATTATATCCTGATTAGTAGTTCTTTGATTTTAAAATATAATATATGAATAAATACTAATTATAATTATTAAATTTAGTATACAATTGATATTCAGTAATTTAATATTGTAATTTATACGGAGAAATTATAAAAATAATAAAGAAGTTATATTTTGCTTTACTTTTACGTGTATAAAAATTTAAAGGGCTTGATACAATAATTATCAATAAAAACTGTTTGTTACTATAAATGAATGCACTGGACTTCAAGGAACTTTCATCAGAAGCAAAAATATACTTTTCTAAATCAAATTTTCGCGTTGTTTTCAAATCTGCAATTAGACTTTATCTATCAGTTCTAATTTTTTATATTATTACTAATTACATATATAAAATAATTAAAAGAAAAAAAAATTGTTTTCAAATTATTACTGATTTGATTTTTAATATGTTAAAAATAATCAGTCCAAATTTTCATTTTTAACCTATGTTTTTGGTTCTTTAAAGTTCATGAAAAATTTTTGATAAAGATTTGTGAAAGCTTATAGTAAAAAAAATTGAATATGTTACAATCACATTTAGCTCAATTACAAGTTTGAAATTGACATCATTAAATAGAAAATTTTATGAGAATTAAAACTATGCTATTTTGAAGACTAATATGCAGTCAGGAAATTTTATAATTACTATTTACAGTATATTTATCAGAAAAACTCATTATTTTTTTGTATTT
>NW_026099573.1:28533272-28534715 GCF_025091365.1 Daktulosphaira vitifoliae
AGCAGGGCGAACTAGTGGTACTTATCTACCTTTTGGAGATGGACCTCGTGTTTGTATTGGTAAATTTCGAAAATTAAATTATGTTTAATTATAACTCAGAAATTATTTATATTTTATCATAGGAAAACGTTTTTCTGAAATGGAAATGAAACTAGCGTTGACTGAATTGCTGACGAGATATGAGGTAGAACCATGTGAGAAAACTGATTCGCCTCTAATATTTTTTGTGAAAACACCAGTATTCACACCTACAAATGGAATTAAATTAAGGTTTAGAAAACTTTAAAATACATTACTTTTTGAGTTTTCAATTTCATTTATACTTATGATTATTATATTTCACTAAGTTTACATTTTATCTTTATATTATTCATAAGTATCATCCTACCTTTACATTGATTTGTATTGATCATTGAAACCCAATCAAACTTTTCTACATATCTCTTTAAAGTAATTATTTAGCAATAACTGCAGTTTTTTTTTTATAAAAATTTCATATGAAATTTAGAGTGAAAAATGAATTTAGTCTACTCTTTAATATAAAATATATATTAATAATTTTTATTTTTTACAGTCATAAATTAAATTTTGATAAATATGTAAAAAGGATAGTCTAAATTACTTTAAAGAAAAAATTAATTTCATAATCTAACACGATTTCACACATTGATAAACATTTTATAAGTATGCCAATGTTTTTAACCCTACAACTTACCCCATAAAATATATAATTATATCACAAATTTTATATATTTATCTTTTTCTTGAAACCCTAAATTTTTAAATATTTCATCCCAATTATTGACGACACTGTTGTCGTGCCACTTAATTATATTTTTATTTTAACTAATATTATAGTTATTTTATTAAAACGAATTCATGTGTAATAAACAATACTCATTGTAAATAATATAATTTTTCACTTCATTTATGATTATGACTTCAGTTCTGTTGGCCTTTCGTAATCTTTACTATATACAGAGTGGTCCAGCATGTTCTCACAATACCTATAACATTTAAACTAGCTAATGTTTTACAATATTTTTTAAAAAATATTTGTGCTATAATGTTTAATTGCTTAATATATTAATGTTTATAAAACTTTTATATTTTAAAAAAATGAATAATATTTTCAAAAATTCACGAAAAATAAAAAAATTCAAAGTAACCATTTTGTAGACCATATTTAAAAAAACACTATCAATGTACAGTAATCAAATTTCTACACCGTTTTAAAATTTGTAAAAAACTTAATATTTACGTGTTAACTCTCAGTATTAATCGTTTGTCGATATTGCGAAGAAAAAATTGAATAGAACGCTATCTTTTTACCATAAATATTAATGATATGTAATCAATATAATTTTTTTAATTAAAATTAATGTTTCTACAACGATTGTTTATAACTAAAATTAACAAAAATGATAGAAATATTATTGTATT
>NW_026099573.1:28534815-28540817 GCF_025091365.1 Daktulosphaira vitifoliae
TTGTGATCTTTTGACATATTGTTCATAAAAATTGGTCCAGCGAGAGCTGAGATTGAGCGTTCACAGACACAAAAAAAAAAAATAAAAAAATAAAAAAAAATAAAAAAACACATCATAGTAAAATTAATACCTTCTCAGCTTCGCATCGAAGCTAAAATAAAAAAACACATCATAGTAAAATTAATACCTTCTCAGCTTCGCATCGAAGCTAAAATTATATTAATGATTATCAGCGTTTAAATAGTTTATTAAGATTTATTCGTTTGTTTTATTTAACAAATATGTAGCCTATGAATAATTAAATAAGAGAGATATATAAATACAGTTAACCGTTAGTAGTGTTTATAACGATACATTAATTCACCGTCGATACCTACTAACAGATATTTAAGCAAGTTAAATATATTGTGCCCTCCAAGTACTTTGTTTTGTGTTACAATATATAAATATATGGCACGTCATATTTTATTTTTCAACTAAAACTTTGAAGTGATATATTACACAAACGAATAAAGTTTAAAATAATTTTAAGCGATATTAATGATAACAAAAAAATATTTCTTAAAAAAAAAACTAAAATTCATTATTTTTTAAGAAATGGATCTCAATAATACTTCATGATTGATAAATGGAAAAATTCAAATTTTTTCTTCAAAATTATGATTAATTAAAGGTATAAAAATAGGTAAATCTAGTGACATAATGTAACAATTTAAATTTATTTTACTAAATAGTAAAATAAAGACATTCAAAGGATAGATACAGCAATTTATACAATTTTCAATTAATTATCATTAATATAAATCATTAAATTTGTTACAATAAAATCTCGATCTATAATTTATGACAATAATATTTATTTTAAGGTAATAATTAAATTTGTCACATCAAGCATAAACATTTATAAATGAAACAATATTGTCTATTAAAAGGCTATTTATAGTATACGACACTAGTTATATAATGTTGAAGTTGATGCTTCGCCAATTCCATTTATTGTTTTCATTTACTGATAACATAATTTTATCATTGTAGTAACAATTAATTAATTTTACGGCATTAATTTAGTAGGTATAAAAAATGTGTCAAAATATGATGCAAGCCCATTCAGACTCAGTAGAAGGAGGGAGCCAACGCCCCGGGGCCCATTTCGAATTTCACTAGTCTGTCATAGTTAATGACATACCAACACTAGTTTTTCTGGTTTTTTTTGTTGCTATGTTCATCTTAGGGTACCACCACGAAGTCCATATATGTCTTAATCCAGTTGGGTTGGGTTCTTACTCTTAAAATACTAAAGTACTTGGTGTTAATGAATTATACAATATGTATTACTAAAATAAAAATTGAAGGTCAATATAAAAAAAAACTATGACAGTTATACTATTTTCAAAAAAACAAATTTCAAAATTGACTTCTGGATCTCATGAGAAGTATGATTATTGTCGATAGCCTTTTAAACCGGCGATATTTTTTTGAAAAATTTAATACAATTCTATAAATTCTTACATAGTTATTTTATTTATAATATTATTAAAACTTTTTGCATACCTATATTGAAATATATACATATTTATTATTATATAATAATAGTAATAACTAATTCTGCAATAATTATTTAAATTTCTTTGGACAAGTATATTAATTTTCAAAAAAGTGATATAAGATTTTATTTATGATTCTAATTGTTAGTTTTTTTAATTCAGATAGATTAAAAGTTGGAGGGAGGTAAAGTGAAGGGAATTTTGGATTATATTTTAAGAATTTCGATATATTTTTGACGTAGTTCTTGAATGGAGTGCGTATTGGTCATAATGTTGTCCAATTTCAGTTTCAATTCTTTTGAAATAACGATAGCACTGTTTATTTTATCTATTTTATTACTTTATTATTTTAGTACATCAACTTATGATTATTGGAGCAAAANTATTTTATCTATTTTATTACTTTATTATTTTAGTACATCAACTTATGATTATTGGAGCAAAAAAAATGTACCGCATTTTCGTCCAATACCGTTGTTTGGAAATTTCTTAGAATTTGTACTTGGGTTGAAAAATCCAGTATTTATAATTCAAAATATTTACAGATATCCAAGTAAAACAAAGTACGTTGGAATGTACCAAATGAGAACGCCAATTTTGTTGATACGTGATCCTGAGCTTATTCAACAGATACTTATTAAAGACTTTTCATATTTCACTGACCGCGCAGTACCTTTTGATCTTGAAGCTCCACTTGCCAATCATCTGTTTTTAATGAAAGGCCAAAAATGGAAAATAATGAGAAAAAAAATCAGTCTTGTTTTTACACCTCGCATGTTAAAAAACATGCACGAACAGATAAAAGAATGCAGTAACGAATTAATTGAAAAAATTGAAAAACATCTTAAAAACGATGACATTATTGAAGTAAAAGAAATGATGGGAAATTATTCAACAGACGTTATTGGTACTTGTGCTTTTGGATTAAAACTGAATACCATTACTGATGCTGATTCACCTTTTCGGAAAGCTGGTAAAGCTATATTTACACCTGATTTTTGGTCAATGTTAAGTCAATTGGTATTAAGAATATCGCCATCGTTAAAAAAAAAACTTAAGCTTAATGATATACAACCAGAGATAGTGGAATTTTTCGTATCTGCTTTTAGTGATACAATGAAATTTAGAGAAGAAAATAATATTTTGAGGGATGATCTCGTACAATGTCTTATACAAGCCAATAAAGATTTAGTTATAAATAAAACTGAACCATCAGGTAGTTAATTAAAAATTATACTTTACTTTCATATATTACATTATAATTAATGCATTTTTATTATATGGTTTTATAATCATAAAAATAAATGAATTTTTTTACATATAAAGAGTGTAACAGACCTAAATGAAAAAATTTATAATTTTTGATATAATTTTAATATTATTGAATTTTTTTTTTATAATTATTGTTTACTTATACTGTGTTCGAACCAGGCGACAAGGTGTGGTGGAGACAATTAGTTCTTATCAGCCGTTTCCATCACCAACCTGTTGCGCCGGCACTTGCCAAAAAAAAAAACCAGTTGTTGTTCCTATCTTTTTAGCTTCGATGCGAAGCTGAGAAGGTATTGGTTTTACTATGATGTGTTTTTTTTTGTGTCTGTTACCACTTTTTCTCAGCTCTCACCGAACGGATTTCTTTCAACGATACGTCAAAAGATCACAAATCGTATCTAGTCGAAGACATTATCCTTAAAAATTGAAAAAATTTCCCTCGTTCCCCGTAAATGGGGGATACCTCAAAAAAAATTACAAATTTAAAAATCGCTTATTTTCGAAATATTTTCAATTTTTTTACTTAAAATTGCCACAACTTTTTTAAAAATGAACAAATCAATATAATTTTTTTTTGTGTAGATGCATGATGTCATTGCCTTTTATTTGGTGTATTTTTTTTTTATAAATTTGACTCTTTACCTGCCCACAAGGGGGGATTTAAAATGACAACTTTTTCTCAAAAACTTAACTTTTTCAACTTGACTGTTGAATATGTCCGGAAAGTCTGACACTTTTATATATATCTTAAATTAAAGCTAGTGTTATGCTCTTTATTATGGAAAAAAAAAATTTCGGACTTTATTTTNGTGTAATGCTATTTATTATGGAAAAAAAAAATTTCGGACTTTATTTTGTCTTCATGGTGAAAATGGCTACCAAATGCTTTTTTTTGTATGAAAATTCTCGATTTTATTTTTTACATTTTTAACTTTATAATGCTATGACTTATTGAAAAGTGTACGGATTAACACAATTTTTTTATGAGAAATAATATTTTTTAATAATCCTTTTTTCATTCGACATACTTTATCTTAATCGGGATATTAATAAGAAACTAGCAGATTATGTAGCTTTTGGAATAATCCACCAATTTTTTAAAATTTAACACTATCTAAAGATTTGCATCGAAGCGTTTTTTTTTTATAGTGATTTTAATCACTGTCAGATATTATTATACTTGATCCAACTATGTCACCACTGTGCCGTGACCTCCCTGTGCTGTGTTTTTTGCCGTCATCAGTTACACAGCGTAAATTAAATGCGGTCTTTGAGTTTGTTGTCTGTTATAATTATTCTCGTTTTGTTATAACTAAAATTATCGATGACCGAGAATATTGTTTGTTCGGCGGTATAATATTGCGGTTTTTTTTTAAATTACGGTTTTGGTTCACGTTATTGAGAATTAACGTGTAATTGGCGAGGCTGATGCGTATCGTATTGTAGCGACCTACCGAACATTTAAAAGCGTCTCGAGTCAAACACGAGTGGAAGAAAACAATCAACAGGTCGAATCGGTTAAAAATATTTATTGTATATTTTTATATAAAAATTTGTTTGTGTGAAACATTGTTCAAGTATGGGGTTAATTGAAATGAATATTATTATATTATTATTAAATAGCTTAATTAATAGCAAAAAAGAGGTATTGTTTAATCTCTGGGTGATCGGCCGGCGGTAGTTGTACAGACTGCGTTTTAAGCATATTTTTATGATTTTTTAACTTTTAAGTCAAAAATAATTAAAAATTGGAATTTTTGTTTTTTTTTTTTCAAGAATTTCAAAATNTCATTATTAATTATTTTTTTTTAGAAACTTTAAGAAAATATCCACCAGCACCTTCGCTCACTCGAGAAGTGACAAAAGACTATCAACTACCCGATGAAGATCTAATACTAAAAAAAGGCTCAAAAATACTAATACCTATGTACAGTTTGCATATGGATAGTAAGTATTATCCAGAACCTTTGAAATTTGATCCAGATAGATTCTCTGACGAAGGAAGAGCAGGGCGAACTAGTGGTACTTATCTACCTTTTGGAGATGGACCTCGTGTTTGTATTGGTAAATTTCGAAAATTAAATTATGTTTAATTATAACTCAGAAATTATTTATATTTTATCATAGGAAAACGTTTTTCTGAAATGGAAATGAAACTAGCGTTGACTGAATTGCTGACGAGATATGAGGTAGAACCATGTGAGAAAACTGATTCGCCTCTAATNAATATCGAACTCAATTTTCATTAAATAATTCTTGATTTGTTTTTTTATGGAGATTATTATAATGCCACTTAAATTGTTCATAACAAATATCAATTGATATAATACAAATAAACAAAACTAGATATTTACCAAAAATTTCAGCTTGCATGTTTGGGAATTTTTTTTTAATAAGTTTTTATAGTGTTCTGTATTCATAGGAAGGTATATTGCTAAAATATAAAAATAAAATGAAAATTCAGGACTACCCTAATGTTAATGTATGTGTACATTACAACTGTTTCACTCCATATATTTACATAGAATGATTTTATAGCGTGTTCTGAGCTATTGAAATATTTGAGTAATTATAATTTTAGTTATTATTAGTATGACAACTTTCTAATTAAAATACTAATGTATTATGCAATACATATTTTTACAGTTGAATTTAAGTACATGGACATAATTGCTAACGCATTTCTTATGTATCTTGCTGGTTTCGAAACCGTATCTACGACTATGAGTTTTTGTCTTTACGAACTGGCATTACATAAGTCTATCCAAGGTCGAGTTCGTGAAGAAATGACTCATTTAATGGCAAAACACGATGGAAAAATCAATAGTGAATTTTTATCCGATTTGCACTATTTAGAAAGGGTTATAGCAGGTAAAAATATAATTTATTAAATTTCTCGAAATATTTATTACATGTATGTCCATTATTAATTATTTTTTTTTAGAAACTTTAAGAAAATATCCACCGGCACCTTCGCTCACTCGAGAAGTGACAAAAGACTATCAACTACCCGATGAAGATTTAATACTAAAAAAAGGCTCAAAAATACTAATACCTATGTACAGTTTGCATATGGATAGTAAGTATTATCCTGAACCTTTGAAATTTGATCCAGATAGATTCTCTGACGAAGAAAAAGCAGGGCGAACTAGTGGTACTTATCTACCTTTTGGAGATGGACCTCGT
>NW_026099573.1:28541101-28542882 GCF_025091365.1 Daktulosphaira vitifoliae
AATTAAAATTAATGTTTCTACAACGATTGTTTATAACTAAAATTAACAAAAATGATAGAAATATTATTGTATTCATAAGACCTCTTTTGATTGCGTTATCTTTTTTATTAATTATTATTATTAAATAAAAGTAAAAATGTATAAAAATTATTGCAATATATTAACTGAATTAAAAGTTATAAGAATTCTTAGAATATGCTGGACCACCGTTAAATATTGTATAGTTAAACTTTTAAGTTCTTAAATTAAAAATAAAATCATTTTGAACAAGTGTGCTATTTGTTGAAAATTAAATTAAATTTAGTATAATATTTAAAATATTTGTTAAGTAAAAAATTTATCATATTTGCTGATGTAGTATTGCAAATTAACGGGTTGCTTTATAAAATTGTTTTTTTTTTTTTTGAAACTCTCACGCGATGGTCAGTGGCGATTGTCGTTTTGGTCGATGCATCGTGTTTACTGTATTATATGTTATATTTGTTGTTTTATACTTTTACTGAATTTAATTGTTGTAATACTATTGTTAAGACAAATTTAGTTAAACACTATTTTTAACTCCTTCCTTTCAACACTATTTAGTCAATTTAATATAAATTATATTAATATGTCCATTACCATATTACATTTTATTCCTCGACCTTTTATAAATTAATTCAATAACTGTATAGAAAAATATTTATATATTAGACCGTTATTTTAACCTATGATACCATGTACAAACTAATAACATGAATGAATATATAAACACAAGCAGTGCTAATGATGCATTGTGTAAGAAACAGATAGTAAAAATATGTTAGGTAAATTAAATACTCTTTTATTAATACTCTTTTTCATAGTTTTGTCAAAAAAGCCGCCAGTAATACGCTCCCGTCCCTAGTGTAGCCTCGGTCCATGTTCTAGTCGGAAATGACCACTGAACACCCTGTCCTCAATGCACTTGCTTAAATGAATTATTAAGATTTAATTTTTATCAATTCTTGATTTCAATGTATTCTTCTTCTTTTTCCTCGCCTTTATACCAACTATTTTGGGTCGGCAAACCTTATCCTTAACTTCCACTTGACATGATCTACGACATCATCTACACTCACATCACCCTTCCTCATGTCATACTCAGTAATATTACTTCATCACTTTTTTGGTCTTCCTCTTCTTCCTTCAACATTAATTTCTATAACTGTTCTTAAAGCTTCCGATTCCTCTCTCCTCGTAACATGACTAAACCATCTAAGTCTATTTTCTCTCATCTTATCAACGCTTGTTTTCAATTTATATATATATATATATATTTATTTATTTATATCTATAGGTGTACAAGTATCTAGTTTATTATAGTCTCTATCTCTTTACTCTGAACCCTCAAGCCATATGCCCATGTGCATATGTATATTATTAAATTTATTTTTAACTGTAGTAAATCTAACCCTCCCCATTAAATTCGTCAATTTTATTTTTTTCTTATTTTTGATTTACTATAAAAGTGTGACGTATGAAACATACTATCTCTAATTTTGCAATAAGAAAATCAGATAGAAAAAATTATTCATATTATTAATACAACAAATTATTGTATTAATTATTTCTATATTGTAAACTGTGTCAAAATTCTCTAATTATTTTAATTAAAAAATCATTTTAAAGGTTATTCAAATGTTATATTCATTTGATCTGATATAATTTTTGTTTTTTAGCTTCGATGCGAAGCGGAGAAGGTATTAATTTTACTATGATGTGTTTTTTTTTTTTTTTTTTTTTTTTTTTTTTTTTTTTTTGTT
>NW_026099573.1:28543269-28569123 GCF_025091365.1 Daktulosphaira vitifoliae
AAAAAAAAAATTTGTCCCGACGATCTATCTTCTATACGCAAATGGCTACCATATTGAAAAATATACTATTTTTGTATGATAATTATGGGTTTTGTATTTTATTTTAATAGAAGTTGATGTTGCTTTTGCAATTATCCATCAATTTTTTAAAATTAAACACTATCTACAGATTTGCATCGAAGCGTTTCTTATGATAGTGATTTTAATCACTGTCAGATTAAATCTATACTGGACCCTACTATGCAATGTCTCTACTATGCCGCGACCCCACTGTGCTACCGTTTTTTTTTTTTTAATTATTATTTTATATGTAATTAGTATAATATAAAAATGTATAACTGAAAAAGTCTAATTGCAGATTTGAAAACAACGCGAGAAGTTGATTTAGAAAAGTAAATTTTTGCTTCTGATGAAAGTTTCTTGTAGTCCAGTGTATTTATTCATAAGTAACAAATTTTTTATTTATTTTTTTCAACGATACGTCAAATGACTACAATTCGTATCTAGGTTAAAGATATTACCCTCAAAAATTGAAAAAAAATTTTAATTTATCAATTAAACAGTTAGTTATTCCATTTCCTCCATANTAAAGATATTACCCTCAAAAATTGAAAAAAAATTTTAATTTATCAATTAAACAGTTAGTTATTCAATTTCCTCCATACAAACAATTAAAATCATTAATTTCTAATGTTTTCAAAGTATTTATTGACGAATCAAGTTTGATATGATAGGTTTCAACTACAAAATTAAATCATAACATTCATAGTAGGAAATGTTTCCACTATGCCGCGACCCCACTGTGCTACCGTTTTTTTCCATGATTTTAATAGAGTGTAAATTTGTGTCATGTTTATCAAATTATTTTGACGGATAATTGCTATCGTGATTATTTAAAATAAGTTAATTAGCTTAGAATTTTAAAATCTGATTCCAATAAAATAAATATTGTTATTACCCTTATAAGGCTTAAGGGATAATCATAAAATATATTTAATGTTCAATAACACACAAAAAATTAAAAGATTTAAAATTAACATTACATTTATTTTATCTATTTAAAAAATGTTAAAAAGGAATAACTTGTTCATAGATGAATTAAATTGATTTTTTAGATTTCCTTTAAAATAAATAATTAGTATTAATAATTAATTTTTGTATAAAATTGTACAGAAATATTAACCTAATAATGAAAATATCTAGCTTAATATGAAAGGAATTTTATATAATATAGAATTTTATATTATAGATAATTATATTATTATTCTCTTCTTTAACTAATTTTAGACAACAATAAAATTTAAAATCAATCTTTACTATCGGCAAATATTTTGCGGCCAGCAATAAATTTATAAAATGTAGTACGAGACTCAATTGTAAAGTGAGTATGGTGTAATTAAAGTTAAAAAGTTATTCTTCAGTAATTTTTAATAATTTAGACGAATATTACGTCAAATTAATCGTATGTATTGGATATATTTAAAACACTTTTTGTTAAAGATATTTAGCTCTTTTTTAATTAAGTAAAATTAAAACTATATTAAAAATATTAATAATTTAAAAACTAAAAAAAATTAAAATTAAAAGCCACAAAAAATTACTGAAAAGTCGCGAATTCGTATTTCGGAAACAATGTTACCATTAACAACGCTAAACACGTACTTTTTTAATATTTAAGTTTTGTTAGATAGTCCAGAACTTAGAAAAAATGCTTCTTATCTAGAAATAATTGAAACAATATGAAATTAGTTAATAAAAATTAACAATTTAAAAACTTTTAATCGTATTATTACAATGTAGGTATAAATATTTCTAGTAACAAATTTTAACTCTATAAATATGTATTGTTATGAAATAAATTTTAGATTTTAATCATGTTAGACAAAAGTGATGAGTATTTAATAGCATTCGTAATTCTTCTTTGGATAGTAGTTAACTTAAAATCATTATAGTTATAAATATTATTTGTCAAACATTAGTATAGTATAGTTAAATAAAAAATAAGAAGATATATTAAATTTATGCAATCTATCTTAAATGTTAATATATATATGAAGAACACAGAATCTCTGAAATATGTTTAAAGATAATATTTTTCTATTTTGAACCCTTTCATGGATAAAAGGAATTAGATTTTCAGGAAAAAAAAATTGTCAAATAAAAATAATATACCTTGATATAATAAAAATTTGTTTTAATTTATTAGTTTTTCAAATAAATATGGCAATTTTAAATTAAACAAGTTTAAAATGTATTGAATTTTACAAATTTTAAAAGTCGACTTATTTCGAGGGATATCACTATTTATGAAGAAGGAAATATATTTTTTTTTACGTTATCATTCAAACTAAATACAATGTTTAACATTTTTAGGTATTTTTGAGCAAAAGTGGTAACAGACATATAAATTAACACACTTGGCATAGTAAAACATCTATAAGCATCGTATTGAAGCCAAAAAAACTAGTTTTTTCCTTCTCAAAAGTTCGTACTTTTCTTTTTACCATCACATTATCTCATTTAACTTTACTATCAAACTAAGTTAAAAATCATGAATCGAATATTGATTTTTATAATCAAATATAGTTTTAATTATATGTCATATGCAGACATGATCGAAATATTCAAACTAGTTCGTTATTACTAAGTGGCGGCGTTTTAATAGTCATTCGTAAAACTATTCCCTTTAAATCATTATTAGTTTTAAGTGATTTTATTGAGATTTTATTTGTTCACAATCACATTAACAATCAATCTATAATTATCAACTCAACGTATATTTAATCTAAATATACATTTTCGACATTTTATCAAAGGATACTTTAAAAATGTTGAAACAATGTATTTTAATAATCAAATATCCTTTCTCAATTTTCCTAATATGATAATATAGAAATGTAAAGATGCAATTCTACATCTTGTTATTTCTAATTCATTTCTTGCCGTTGTCGATAATGCAGTAGATCGTTTTTTACCTATTGATTCATTGCATACGTATTTAAAAGTTTTTTTTAAAATGCTCAATTTATGAAAGTCTTTTACTCAAAAACACATATTTCATTGCGAAGAGAAGAAATTATACTTCAATTGTATTTTACTTAAGATCACAAATTGGAATGATAATTTTTCTTTTAGTGATATCAATGATAATATAATTATTTTTTTTACTTTTATTTAAATCATGTAATTAATAGTTATATTCCTAAGCCATACCGTATAAATTCAACATTCCCTGTTTAGTTAAGCAAAAAATTTTAAAGTGTAATAAAAAAGTTCATCAGGTTCACCATGTTTATAAAATGTCTAAACAGTTAAGTTCATACTTAGAATAGACCTATTTGAGAAATAAATGCTTCGTCATTATAATTCTTATTAAAATAATGTACAACATTCGAATAAAGTAATTTCTGAATTTTTTCAACTCGCAAAAATATACCGTACATAGTCATATTTTGACGAGGAAATAGATAACAGACTTGAAATTGTTGATTCATTCAAACAGTATTTTTCGTCCTTGTACAACACTAACCAAGTTTTGACACCACACTTTATATACTTTATACCTTATTTTCTCGTAAATATTTTAGATCCAACTAGTGAAATAAATATAAAAATAAATTAAATACTAGCTTATTTTTTTTTTTTTATTATTTCACAAATTAATAAGGGGTATAATTCATAAAAAATCATACTATATATAATTTTATCGTTATTTTAATCAATCACGTTTTGTATAATTAACTTTTTTGACACTATTTATCATTACTCCTCTCTTACTTGACCAACTTTGTACATGTTTTTATATTCATATTAATTTACAGAAAACGGTTAAGTGATATTTATTTTCGTAAATTGGAATTTGTTTCCGTAACAAAGATTATTATTATTATTTATCTTGGATTAATGCTGAGTGATATTAATATAAAAATGTTCGTCTATTTGTAAATAAGATTTTTTTTATATATAAAATAATATAATTACATTTCAACTTATATCTAATTTAGTTTCAAGTGTGAATGCTAATGGATAATGTTAACGATATTTTTGAAAGCATAATGCGCAATAAAAATTTATGTAAATAAATACCAGCAATGTTAAACGGAGAATAAAGATATTAATACTGCAGTGGGAGATTACGACTGAAGGAGTTGGACACTAATAAAAGGATAACAAGTTATTATTCTGTAGTACTTTATGCATGTAATTTGAACGAATATGACGCTTTATAACTTATATTCTTATTTGTCGAACACGACAACAGCACTTCTTGTTATAGTAATTTTAGTGTTTTATTATTTTAGTACATCAACATACGATCACTGGCGTAAAAGAAATGTACCATATTATCGCCCCATCCCTTTATTTGGAAATTTCATAGAATTCGCATTTGGATTGAAGAATATGGCATTTGTATTTGAAAAATTGTATAGACATCCCAGCAATAGTAAATATGTTGGAATATATCAAATGAGATCGCCACATTTGTTAGTTCGAGATCCAGAACTTATACATAATATCCTCATTAAGGATTTTTCTAATTTTATAAATCGTGGAATACCAATAGATGTCGAAGCAGCGCCGATCGCTAATCATTTATTTTTTATGAATGGACAGCAGTGGAGGATTATGAGAAATAAAATGAGCCCAGTTTTTACATCTCGCATGTTGAAAAATATGTATGATCAAATTAAAGACTGCAGTAATGTTTTATTAGAAAATATCGATACAAAACTAAAGCAGAACAATATCCTTGAAGTAAGAAGTATGCTGGGAGATTACTCCACCGATGTAATTGGTACCTGCGCATTTGGTTTAAAACTCAATTCAATTACTGATACCGATTCCCCTTTCCGAAAAGCTGGCAAAGCGGTATTTAATCCAACATTTGAGACTTTGCTTAGTCAAATGGTAACAATGATTTCACCGTCATTAAAAAAAATATTACATTTACAAGATATGCCAGCAAGTGTTGTTGAGTTTTTCAAAACAGCTTTTAGTGACACCATAAAATACCGAGAAGATAATAATATTTTAAGAAATGATCTTGTGCAGTGCTTAATGCAAGCCAACACAGACTTGGTAATAAATAAAAAAGAACCTTCAGGTATTTATAAATATATTACTACAAAAAAATTTTTTAAAAATAAAGTTTATAATAAATCATTGATTGAGATTTTCCTCATTTCAAATGTGATACTTTAGATAAAATTAAAACTTTACTAAAATAAAAAAATATAAATAATTTTATTGATTTATTTACTGTTAAAAAATTACAAAAATTTTTTTTTCTTATATCGTTTTTTTCATTTTAGTTAAGTTCAATTCTTATTGACTGTCATATTTACATTTTTCCTAAATAATAATGNAAGTTCAATTCTTATTGACTGTCATATTTACATTTTTCCTAAATAATAATGTAAAATAAAACTTTAAGAAATAATTTTAATTTCAAAATTCTTGTTTATTAAAAATGTATTGATACGTCATTAAGCTCATTATAATATTTATGTTGCGCAGAAAAATACTTAAATAATTATGTGATGTTAATTTTTGAAAGGTGGAGATTGAATAATTACCCATAATTTTTAATATTATTTGATTACATGTAAAACGTTTTGCTTACACTCTTGTATTTAGTGAATACATTTCTGTGCTTAGTTAGGATAAATTTCATTGATGTATAATTAATATTTTTAGTTGAATTTAAATACACTGATATTGTTGCTAATGCGTTTATAATGTTTCTTGCTGGTTTTGAGACCGTATCATCTACAATGAGTTTTTGTTTGTATGAAATCGCCTTGAATAAGTCTATTCAAGATCGGGTTCGAGAAGAAATGGTTAATTTGTTGGAAAAACACAATAAAGAAATTAATAAAGAATTTTTATCAGAGCTGTATTATTTAGAAATGGTTATATCAGGTTAGAAATATTTGTATAGATAATATATAGATTTAAATAAATGTAACGATACTTAATATATTTTTTTTTAACACCAGAAACTCTGAGGAAATATCCTCCGGGTAATTTGCTATTTAGAGAAGCATTAGAAGATTATCCTGTTTCGGATGACAATTTTATAATTGAAAAAGGTACAAAATTGATAATACCGATCTATAGTTTACACATGGATTCCAAATATTTTCCTGATCCTATGAAGTTTGACCCAAATAGATTTACTGCAGAGGAAAAAACTCGACGTCTCAACTGTACATACATACCATTTGGAGATGGACCACGTTTTTGTATAGGCAGGTTTAAATTTTATAATTAATATCTGTTAATTTAACATTATCACGTTTTATTGTAGGTAAACGTTTTGCTGAAATGGAAATGAAATTGGCACTCACTGAACTATTAACAAGATATGAGGTAGAACCTTGTGTAAAGACTGACGTACCATTAGAATTCCAAATAAGGGCTCCAATATTCACACCCAAAAATGGAATTTGGTTAAAATTTAATAAACTTTAATTCATATCGTTTATAGTTTTTATTTTTTAACATATTTTATTTATTTTATTACTATTTATTTAAAATTTATATTTGTATATATTTATATTTGAATGAATAAATTTGTTTGTTTCCTTACATGTGATCTTATTTTTACATTCTGAACTATAATAAAAATGAACAAAAATCTTTGTTAGTAAAGAAAAAAAATATTGTAAATATAACATTTTTATTAGATTAGTATAATATTATTTTAAAAAAAAATGTGACATCTGAGGTTCTAAGCTAATATAAAATATTATAAATAAACTTTTAGACTATATTTAAGTAAAAAAAAATTATAATTATTCTAAGGGTCTTAATGTTACTAATTAAATTTAAATTAATAAAAAAAAATACCACAAGAGTATATAAGTCAATGAAATGTTTTAATAGTCTATTATAATAAGAAATATAAAAAAGTTGTTGTTCACTAAAATATTAATTATAATACATTTTGAAAATTCATAAATTATAAAAAGAGTACTTTAGAGATTGACACAACATAGTGTTGTTGAGGAATTTTTTAAATTAGTAGTAATTGATTTATAACAACGAATAGAACTATTGTCGTATAACGCTTCGATGCTTCTTTGAAATTAAAAGAAAACTAAATTTATCTACCAAAAATTATATAATTTTTGACTGAAGGTCAATCAACTTATTTTTATTATAAATTAAAAAATAAAAATATCATCATTAACTGTTTAATAATAATTGTAATTTTAGGGATATTTCTCTTTATATTGGGGATTGAGGGGAATTTTTCATAATTATAGAATTTAAAATTAAAGCTTAAACTCGATGTATGTTTTTATCTTTGACGAATCGTTTAGCAAAATCGGTAAATAAAGAAAAGTAATTGTAAAATGTTGACTAATTGATAACCTTTTGGAGATTTAGAAAAGACGAAGAGCGGAGAAATGTTTAGTAAAGCACTATTTTTATCATTCTTCTTCTTCCTCAGGTGACTAACCTATATTAAATGTTGGATACCATTCCAGCGTTATATATTATGAATCCTAGTTGCTGGCGTTTTCTTATGGTGTTTACTAGCTCAATGTCATTCATTTTTCTAAGAAGTTTGACGTTTATAATCCGGTCAGTCCACAGTATCTTCAATATTCTTCAATACAGCCATAACTCAAATTATTCTATCTTCTTTATAATGACATTGTTCAGTGATCAGGATTCACACCGCAGAGCAGCACAAAGAACACGTAGTACCTTATGTTTCTCATTTTAGTTTTAAGAGATACGTTATGATTTTTAAAGAAAGCGCTTAATTTGTTAAATTTTGTCCTCGTGTTACCTATACGACACTTTATTTCTTGAGTGTTTCCACAATTTTCATTTATTATGGCGCCGTCCAGACGGCAATTTTCTTAATTTATATTTTATTATGTTTGAAAAATAACGGAATTTTCTAGTATTAAAAATCGAAATAATTTTTAGTCAACAGCGTATTAAAAATTGTTTTATAAATGCTCTCCTGAAAAATTCGAAACAACATACATAAGAATTGTATTTATAGTTTTTGGTATTTTCTTTAAATAATTTTGTGTAATTGTACAATATAATAATACTAATAGTAATATTAAAAAAAATATATTTTTAAAAAATAAAATTTATACACATATAATTTATACGTGGAAGGAAAGAATAAAATTACTCATAAAATATATGACGCAATATTTGACGCACTAACACTAATTAACTATAAACATGACAACGACAATCGGTACAATAATTTGTCTGATAATCAAAAGTTTACATTTCCTGCGTCAATTTTGGCGTTGTATACAGTGACCTAGTACAATGTCTAATAATAATATTTCAAAAATTCTCTTTGTCCAAAATTTCCTGGCATCTCTATTATAATATCCCACAGTGGACTTACATGACCACTGTGTAAACGAATGTCATATTTTAAATGAGGATTAATTTTAATAAATTTATGAAATTGTAATTTCGAGTACTATAATATAGTAATTATAATTACATATAATTATATGTTTTTTAACCTTGCTATAGTATAATTTACTTTTATATTATTATTTCACATTGAGCTGTTATTATTAAAAGTATTATACAAAGTTGTTAGATTTGTATTATTAAGTAGATACATTAAAACATACATACATTTCAAGACTCATATAAATAATTTGTGTATTTCTAATTTCAATGTGTAGCAGACAAATTTTTGTATTATTCAGCCGTATTTTATTTTATTTTAATTAATTTTTTATGCAACTGGTCCGATTTGCTTAATAATACCACAAAATATTACAAAACCTATCTAGTTAAAATTAATAGCGCCAAATTTGTACAAATTCACTTTAGGCCCAGTAATAAAGAAAAAATTTTCCAAAAATTACATTTTTTATTAAACCATTAATGATTATAATTTTATTTTTTAGTCTATATTGAAATAACTTTTTTTTAGAAATGAACCGATCATTCATAAATATTTATTGGTAATATGTTAGACCTTACTTATTACAAATTTATAAATTTACCTTACAAATTACATACTGTATTTTAAATTTAAATTTAACTAATGTGTTATGGTTGCTTAAAAATCTTATGAAATAATTTTTATTTTATTTTTTGATAATATTTCAAAAAACGTGTCTTCTTTCAACATACATTACATTATAGCTAATACAATATATCAGCTATTGAGTCCAAAAATAATACAATTTCTAGTATAAAAGACTGATTTTGAACTGTTTTCCATATCATCTACGTGTACATTATTAAAAACTAAATAAAATTATAGCTTATTTAATGTTTTCTACGCTAAAAAAAAGAATGACGTTCTGACAGCTTATTTTCTATGATTAATCGACCTTCATAGTCAAAAATCATGTAATTTTTGGTGAACACAAGATAGTTTTTTTAATTTATCTGATTAAATAATTCATCGTTCAATATGAAATTTNTTTTTTAATTTATCTGATTAAATAATTCATCGTTCAATATGAAATTTTGATTAAAATTTTTTTTTAAATGTTTCAAATACGCATCAAACCGTTTTGTGATAGTAATTTTAATCATTGTCAAATATCAGTCTAAAAATACATCAACTCCACAATGTTGAATTCTTACAAAAAATCATTTTTGTGTTTTTTTTTTTGTTCAAAATTCGTAAAATTTTATTATTTTTATTGTATAAATTAGTACATTTAAGTTTAAAGTATTCTCTTTTTTTAATTTTAATTAAGTTTTATCACTAGTTAAATTTAATTGACCTACTCAGATCAGTTCATTAATACCTGTTCACATATTTGAAGGTAATATTATTATAAAAAATTATCCGCTAACTATGTCTTCCGCAATATCTTCAAAAGTATAAGTTAAAATATAATTTATTCTTTTAAACTTATAAAATAGAACTTACTCACTTTAATTTTCACAAAAAAATTATAGTTCTATTCTCCCACTTTTCTATTTAAAATTTTATAAACTTAAGTTTTTTTTTAATGGAAGCTTATGTGATTAATTGGCTAACAAACAAAAAAATTATCGATCTAAGAAAATTGTTTGTTGATAACAACTTTCAAACTAGTATTTTAGAAGGTATTAACATTGAATAATAAACGATGAAGGTGAATCGACACTCTACTCCCGTCACAATGTGAAAATACTTATATCTTTTAAAATAATGGTTTAAGTCATTATCGATCTCTCATTTTATAAGATAATTTTCTTATTTTTAAGCCAGATAAAAGATGTTCGATACCGTTTTAAAAACATAGGTTAGTGAAATTATAGGGGGGAAACAGAAGAAATAGCACAATTTTTTCATGTTAATTAAAGTGTCTGAGATACTATTAAATTCAAAAAGAAAAAAATTATACTTTTGAAAATATTGCGTCAGACATTGTTGGTGAATCACCTTGTGTTTAGATACCAAAACAAATCATAGAGCAAACTCCAATTTTTCTGTGGGAAATTATTACATAGATTGTGTTACGCATCGCAGTATTAAACATTTGTGCGCACAGTAAACACCATGTTATTCAACATGATTTTCAATTTTTATGACATTGTTACTATCTTAGTTTTTATAGTAACTGCACTTTTTTATTATTTTATAACTTCTACTCACAATTACTGGCGTAAATTAAATGTGCCGCATTATCATCCTCTTCCCCTGTTCGGGAACATGTTTTATTTTGTAATTGGATCTAAAAACCTAGCACAATCATTTAATGATATTTATAAACACCCCACAAATAAGAAATATGTCGGATTCTATCAGATGAGAACTCCGACGTTGTTGATTCGGGATCCCGAGCTTATCCGTCGAATACTTATTAAAGATTTTACCTCTTTCGTCAATCGAGATTTATATATCGATACAGAAGGAACTCCATTGTTGAATCATTTATTTTTCATGAAAGACGAGCAGTGGAAAATAATGAGACATAAGTTAAGTCCAGCATTCACATCAAGGATGCTGAAAAACATGTATGATCAAATTAAAGAATGTAGTGCTGAATTGCTGGTAAGAATTGATAGACATTTAGAAAAATGTAGTATTATTGAAGTGAGGAATATGATGGGAGATTATTCGACTGACGTTATCGGTACGTGTGCTTTTGGATTAAAGCTTAACTCAATCAAAGATTGCGATTCACCATTTCGTAAAGCCGGTAGAGCATCCATAAATCCAACACTAATGACAATATTGGCCCAAATATTAGGAATGATATCTCCAAGATTAAAAAATATGTTGAATTTAAAAGAATTACCATTGGAAGTTTTAAACTTTTTTGAATTGGCTTTTGATGATACTATGAAAAATAGAGAAAATAGCAACATTTTACGAAATGATCTTGTGGATTTCTTAATACAAGCAAATAATGATTTAGTTGTCAAAAAAACTGAACCATCAGGTATTACTGAATTAATTATTGAATTATTTATAAAACAATAACTATAAGATTTTATATACCTGCATTACGAAAAACTCGTAAGGTTGTACAGCACACAGTTAGTTAAATTTATAATATATTTATCAGAAAATATTAATGAAAAAATGTCAGGAGATTTAATGTTTATTGGTAAACTAGATTTTATTGAAAAAAAATTTTTTTTTTTAATGCATTAAAGTTATTTTAAACAACAATGCAATATTAGAATATACATGATTTTTAATTATATGTATATTTAAATATATGTACTCATACAAGTATTAAAAAATTAAAATTTTATATTTAAAATGGTTAAAAATAGTTATTTTATTAAAAAAATGCACTATGGTCATATCTATAATCTTGTTTCTACAGCTTATATATAGTTAATATTTAGGACTATTAATATAAATGCTATATTGTTTGTTTGATAACTTTATGACTAAATATTACATTGTACCTTTAATTATGGAATCATTTTGATATATTTATATCTCTATATTTGTTTGCTATCGCTGTTCAACATATACAGCGTGAGTCATTAAGATATGACAAAGCCAAAAACTTTTGTTCCTATTATAATTTCGTTTAATTATATTTAATAATTAATACCTAATTAGAATATATCCAATGTATATATTTTTATTAATCACTAATAAGAAAATAAATTATGCAATAGTTTATAACTATTTTTCATATTTTTTGTAATAGTTTTTTTTTATCCTCTTTCTAGCTAATGGGTCGATAACAATTTTAAGACAAATACTTAACAAGTTAGAAGAATTTTGTTACATTGAGTTTGTAAAGAATGTGGATAGAGTATATGTACACTAGTACAGACTTACCATTTATCTACAAACCCAAATGATGTTACCTTCTCTATGTTATAAAAAAATAGCTTTTCCAAAAATGAAAAAAGAAAAAGTACATTTTTTTATTAGTAATAAATAATAAAAAATATACTTAGAAGATAGTCTAAGAAGATAATAGTTATTTAAACATTTTTTTCAATGGAATGATAATTGGATCAATAATTATTAGATTTGTTACATCGTTATACAAATATACAATTGCGATAAAATTTTTTATAGAAGTTTCAGATACATTTTTTCATTTATAATGTTTAAAATAAATTAAAATCATGTTATATTTTAATTTTGAAGTCGTGATCAATACATCACTTTAATTAAACAATCACCTTAAATAAAGTAATTCTGTATTATTAGGGGTCTAATAAAATGGAAAATATTAAATTAATGTAGTTTGTTAATAGTTTGTATTTCTTTGAGTTAGTTAAAATTATTTATACCTAGTTTTATATAGTAGTAGTGGAAAAAAATTAAGTTAAATATCTTAAAATTTATCTGTTATATGTTACTTAAATATATTTTATTTAGTTGCATTCAAATACACTGACATTATTGCAAATGCGTTTCTAATGTTTTTTGCTGGTTTTGAAACTATTTCATCAACAATAAGTTTTTGTTTGTATGAACTCGCTTTGAATGAATCTATTCAAAATTGTGTACGTGAGGAATTGATTCAACAGAGAGCCAAACACAATAATCAAATTAGTAGCGATTTTTTGTCGGATCTTCATTATTTAAATATGGTTATAGCTGGTAAGCTTTAAATAAAATGTAATTTTTTTTTAATTCTACAGAAAAATAATTTTGCTTATACAAAACTCTTTCATTTAAATTGTTGATGACTAAGACTCAGCTTGTGGTATGTCAGTAGACATATTCAATTAACTACAATATATTTAAGCATGTTTATTTCCATTAAAAAAAATTTTATAGATAAGTTTTTTCTTATCTTTACATTAGTGAAAATTAAACTTTCATGTATCATAACACTATAGTACTGTTACTTTATGTCATATAGAGTGTATAAGCTAATTTTAAACTCCAAATTAGATTTTAACTTAACTTTTCCAAATATCCCATTTCATAAATTGAAAAACATTCATTTTTGTTAGAAACTTTAAGAAAATATCCTGTTGCCCCGAATCTTATTAGAAAAGCAACGAGTAATTATGAAGTACCCGATGACGATCTCGTTATTGAAAAAGGAACACAAGTGATTATACCTGTTTATAGTATACATATGGATCCTAAATATTATCCTGACCCTAATACATTCAATCCAGAAAGATTTGATGTTAAAGAAAAAGCAGAGCGTCCAAATTGTACATATCTTCCATTTGGCGATGGACCTCGTATTTGTTTAGGTAATAGTAACAACTTAAATTACTATTATTGCATTTAATTTAAAATTATGTAATACTTGTTCTTTAGGGAAACGATTTGCAGAAATGGAGATAAAATTAGCTCTCGTTGAAATATTGTCAAAGTATAAAGCTGAGCCTTGTGAAAAAACTGATGTACCATTAATGTTTCTAAAAAAATCTATTTTCTTAAATCCAAAAAATGGAATATGGTTAAAATTTAAAAGTATTTCTGCTTAACAAACATTATAATCAAATTCTCTTAAAACTTATTAAATGAGCTAGACTGCTTCAAATTTTATTAACTCGATTTTAATTGTCCCCCGAGCTTTATTATCTATACTACTTGAAAAATAAAAAATGTATTATTAAATCTTTTTTTCCTAGCTGATCGAGATTTTTTAAATATCATATTACTCAATAAAGTAATTTTATAGATGTTTTCATAATTCTATTAACTCAAATACTCGATATTAAAAATCAGGTGAATTAAAAAAAAAAAAAAAAATAGAATTTGTGAAGTTTAACACATATTTTTTTTCCGAAATCTGGAACTTATTTTTATAAAGATGTACTAGATATGTTTATTTATACGCACAACATTCACTAACTGATTTTCATTCTATGGTAAATTTTATTTATAACATCACAGTTTAATATTTTTGAGTGATACTAAACATTACAACTATAAGGTTTTCATTATAATAAATTTCATATGTTTTGCACTGTTTGATACTTATAATTAATAATTTTTATGAATAAATGAAATTAAATGTACATATAATCAATATCTGTAAAGATTGTTGATTATATTAATAGATTATATATGGGGACTTAAAAGTTATTATTAATGTAAATACTTATAAAATATGGTTATTGAAGTAATATAGGAATACATTATTTATTAATATGAATAAGCAATTGATTTTTGGTGTCTCTTGTCACTTTTTCTCAGCTCTCACCGGACCGATTTATTTTAATGATAAGTCAAAAGATCACAAATCGTACCTATTTCCCTCGTTCCCTGTACTAAATGTGGGAAACCCGCAAAAAAATTACGATTTTTAAAATCGATAAATTTCGATATTTTTAAAATTTTTTTTTATTAGAACTGTCACAATTTTTTTAAAAATGAACAAATAAAAATAACTTTTTTTTTATATAGAAACATAAAGTGTTTTCCTTTTATTTGATATCATTTTTTAAAAATTTGACTCTTTAGCTACACACAGGGGGGGATTCAAAATAGCAACTTTTTTTACAAAAATAAACTTTTAAAAATGTTTTGGAAATACTGCGTCTTTTAAATACATTTTAATTAAAGTTTATGTTATGTACTATAAATTTAAAAAAAACATTTGTCCCGACGACTTATCTTCTATGTGATAATGGCCATCGACTTTGAACAAATTTATTAAATATTTAATAAATAAATAAATATTTATTTATATATTATACCCATATATCATAAAACTTGTAAGTAGGATATAAATAATGAAATTGGAGTTAAGTTTGCTTTGGGAATAATCCACCAATTTCTTAAAATTAAGCACAATGTACAGATTTGCATCGAAGTGTTTCTTATAATCGTGATTTTAATTACTGTCAGATTTCATCTATACTTGTCCAAATTATGCCACGTCTACCATGTATGGCGACCCTACTGTGCTACCGTTTTTTTAATATTTTAAACTCTATATTGCTCTAACGTTTTTTGTGGGTAAAAAATTCTTTTCACAAGTATCTTAATTTTATCCTTCCCATAAGACATACTTAAAAAAATCAAATGTTCATTAAATTATTTGAGAGGAACTGAAAAAAATTCAAGTAAATTTAACATTAATATCAGAACAACTCCTGACCTTAGAATCAATTAATTTTATTATAATAGTTTATGATTTTACTAAATAGCATTTGTTTAATCGTAAAAAATTACTATTAATATTAATAAAAATATAACTTAAATAAATTATAACTTTATAATTGTTGAGAAATATTTTTTTTTGTTTAATGTCAATATCTCTATTAATATTGAATATATATCAAAATGGAATATAACCAAATGTATTTAAAAATGTATTATTGAATAAAAAGGGAAGCAAACATTTTTCTGTAATACTTAAATTTAAGTGTAAAAAGTAAAAAAAATTACTTAATTTTAAAAACTTATATTATTTGACTAGATACATGATATTTTAAATAAAATATAAGATTTGTTTTCGAACATAATATTCGTTGAATATTAATAATGTTTACTTAACCATACTTTAAATACTTACCTTTTTTTTTATAAAAAAAATAACATTAAGTTTATTATTTTAATTGCAAACATAAGTAAAAATTATATTAAAATAAAATTACTGTAAAGTCATTATTTTAGACCATATTTTGTTAAGATAATTTTGACGATATTGTTGTACTACCAAAAATAAAAATGTATAATGTAAATTTACTTTTTTAATGAATTGTTATTAAAAATTTAGTATCAACACATACTGCTTTTGATTTTCATTTTTAGTGAAACGTGTGTTACATTCATCCAATGACATAGAATTTGGTAGTATCAATTACAGCACTTAAATATTTCTAAATATTTTTATCTTCAACGTAACACACAATATTTGGCCAATTTGTCGTATTTTAATGCAATAAATTCAGAATATCAGAATCGTCGAAAAATGTTTATTGACTTATACATCAATTATTCGATTACAACTAAAAACGAAAAGTAAGTAATAACTTATTTCATCTAAACTAACTTAACCCAACTTAGTTTTATTTATTTATTTTTGAGATACGGCAAGTTGAATTACTACTGTAGTCAATAATAGATTGTAGTTAAAATTTAAGCATTTAACTTAAAAATTTAAAGAATAATGTCGATGGTAAATTAAACAAAATTTTTGTCATATAAAATAACAAAGTAGACAATTATTTTTATATATGTGTAGTAAAAAAAAAAAAATTTGTGTAAAAATGTGTTTTTTATAATCTAAAGTTTACAATTATCAAAATTAATCAATAATGGCTTCTAATAGTCTAACTATTTTTATTTTCTTTACAAATTAAACAGTTATACAATTTATTTAGTAATAATCGTCAAGAGATATAAAACCAATTTTTCAGATGACGATAAAAAAATTACTGAAAAAAATATTCTCGAATTCATTATAAAATTTCTCTTAGTAATCGCACAATATTTTAATCATCAATGGTGTACATAAATATATAAAAAATTGTTATGTGTAATAAAAAATCATACAGTGTTCAAAATAATAATTATACGTTTAAAATTTTATCTAGAATTTTTAATTTACTTTGTCAATACTGATAATGAAATATTGAAAGAAGCAATTTATTAATTGGTCGTTAGGCTCGTGATATGGATCATTAGTCTATCAAGTCTCAATGAATAAACAATCATGATTTTGAATTATTCTTCTGTGTGGTTACTTTATACAAATACAATAATGTTATTTTTAGTTATTTTATTTTATTATTTTTGTAATTCAACTTTTAATTACTGGAGAAAAAGAAATGTGCCATTTGCTAAACCAGTGACTCTTTTTGGAAGTTATTTTGATTTGATGCGTGGACGTGAAAACACTACAAACTTATTTTTAAGATTGTATGAGGAATGTATTGGACAAAAATACTATGGGATGTTTCAAATGAGAACACCGACATTGTTAGTGCGCAGTCCAGAACTTATTACGCGAGTTCTTATCAATGATTTTCAACATTTCACTGATCGTGGATTTTCAGTTGACATAAATGCCACTCCTCTAGCTAATAACCTATTTTCCATGAAAGGTAAGCAATGGAAAGTTATGAGACACAAAATAACCCCAATATTCACGTCTTCCAAACTTCAAGCAATGCAAGAACAAATTAAAGAATGCAGCAATGTGCTGATGGAAAAGTTGGCCTCGCATCTAAATAATTCGGAGACCCTCGATATTTGGAATATAATGGGAAATTACTCTACAGATGTTATTGGCACTACCATTTTTGGAATTAATTTAAATGTTTTAAACGACGAAGAATCATATTTTCGAAAGTTTGGTAAAGCTGTCTTTGCACCATCACTAAGAATATCTATAAAAGACATGTGTACATTTATTTCGCCAACTTTAAGAAAAATGTTGTGTATATCTGATTGGCCGGTAGAAGCTATGAAATTTTTTCAGTGTGCATTTTATGAAATTTTAGATTATAGAGAAAAAAATAATATTGTTAGAAACGATCTCATAGGACTTTTATTAAATGCAAGAAAAGATTTGATTGTCAACAAATTAGAACCTACAGGTAATAAATTTACATTCGACATTTTATTATCACTTCATAATTAACTTATACAATCTAAAAGCATGGCAAATATCATTTTAATTTACGCCGCTGTTTGTTTTTATAAATAATACTGGGTAGGTCAAAACCAGAACTTGTAAGCGTTTTCATTACGTTATAATTACCATAAAACGATTGAAATCATAAAACATTAAAAAAAGTACAACGATTAACGAAAAATATATAATAATGACAAACACATTACTTTAAATAAAATAAAACAAAAATCAAAACATCAAAAATAACTAAAAACAATATAAAACAAAATTAAGCAGAAAAGTAAAACATATTGATGATTCGTTATAACTTATTAGGTACAATAAATTTGGGGGGGAAATAACTACGATCAAGTTAGTGTTTCAGCATAAAAACTATGTGAAAAAAATTCTCACATTTGAGTAATGTCGAGTTAATTGCTAATAGACTAAAAAGTTATCAATAATTAAAACGGAAAACATGATAAATCCATAACGTTTCTAATTATTTAAAACGTATAACGTGATAATATTGTTATCGTTTTAACTGTCAGCGTAAAAACAAAATAAATCATTTTGATTCAAAATTCTAACTGCAACTAATAAGGATCTATTAGTTGTATTGACTTGGTTGAATGATTTATGAAATAATTATCTGATTTATCTAGTAACAAGTTATTGCATTAAAAATCTATACAAAATAATTTGAAGTTAAATAAATTTTTGTAAAATATAATTTGAGTAATTTTTGTGTAGAACCTGAACTACTTGTTCGTTATTAACTTTTGTGCTAGTGTTTACAACCGGTATGTTAATTTTTTTACATAAGTGCTATTAAAAAAAAAACATTACTTCTTTTTTTTTTTCATTTTTTTTTTTTGATAGCAATATTTTTTTATGACTCCCCATTTATTTAACAACATTTTATATAGGAATATAACAACAAAATTTGTTTCGTATTATGCAATGATAGTTTTGTCAGTCATTAGATAAGAGCAAATTTCATATATACAGATGTAAAATCAAGTATGCATTTGTAACTATTTTAAGGCAGTCGGTATTGCCCTACACAACTCTATGAGCAATAAAATAGCTGCTGCGGATAACGTACATACGCGCACAAGCATGTCAGAAAAAACTGCTACTGTTTGAAATTCATTAGTTTGAACATACAAAACAACCCGTTTTTGTTCCATCAATACGACGTAACTACTGATTCGATAAGAATTCAGAAAACAAATATGAATTCAGTATCATGTCACTTAGGTATCGGTCAGGCCACTTTTTTGAAATTGTGATTCCTTCAACGCAAAAATTTATTTTGAAAAAATTATTCAAAAATGTAAACTGTCCTTAAGGGTTAAAAACATCAAAAATTGAAAAAAATGGGCTGACCGATACCTAAGTGACATAATGCTGAATTCAGATATGTTTTCAGAATTCATATCGCATCAGTAGTTTCGTCTTACTGATGGAACAAAAACGGGTAGTTTTTGACTAAAAAGCAGTCGGTACCCAGACGCCTTAAATTATTTTGAACACACCATCAGCAGTATAAATTTTTATTAATGAACTTGAAATTTAACAATGTGTATGGTTTTTATTGATGTTATAGTTTTGGGTGGAATTAGGGGTTTATTGTTCCTAAAACTAAAAATATTCTACGCTACTATATAATTGTTCGACAGAGTTGAACAAACTTGGGACCCTTTAAAGTGACTTAAACAAATTTATAAATGCTTGTAATTCCGCGCTCCAGTTTTGTAATTGTGTAATTTTTTATTTCGACAGTTAACTTTAAAGAAACAGACATAATAGCTCAAGCATTTATTATGTTCGTTGCTGGATTTGAGACAGTTTCCAATACAATGTGTTTCTGCTTATATGAACTTGCTCTAAATAAAGACATTCAAGATCGTTTACGTGAAAATATTTCAAATGCAAAACTTATGAATAGCACAAAAGACAAAAAGGAGTTCTTACATTCTCTTAAATACTTAGATATGGTTTTATCAGGTAAAAGTTAAAATTTTCTGAAAAAATAATATTATTTTGTCACGTGAGTAAACAAATAATTTGGAAATAACAACTACCCTAATAACATTATTTTTCAAATAATGTTATAATAATGTTTTTATAACTTTATTATAACATATAACGTATGACATATTTTAAAATTTAGTGTTAATATAACCTTAAACTATAAAAATTCTATGAGTTTCTATGATGAAATTATATATCTAGTATTACATAGTTTGATAACTTAAAGGTTCTTATGTACATTTTTACATTTGTCAGGAGAAAGCTTTAAAGATTCTGTTACAGAGTACACCAGTACATTTTAAAATCTGACAGTTAATAACAAAACCTTATCGACGAAAAATTATTTCATTACAATACCCTAGAAATATTTGACTATTCTTATCAAATATTATTCACATATTAGAGTGAACTATACAAAATTTAATATAATTACACGTAAATACAATTCAATAGATATGGAAAATGAAAAAACTACACAAAATTAACCAGTTTAACAAAAAAATAGTATAACTTTTCACAATATTTGGCAATCGATTCTCTATAAAGTAAAAAATTTTTATAATATTAAATCAATTAAAAAAACTTTTTTTTTGTAGTTTTTAAGGATATAGATATACCAATAGAAATATAATCATCTGAAATATTACCAATAAAAATTCAGAATTATTTAAGTATTTTAAAAAGGTTATAGAATTTTTAATTTAAGTATTTTAAAAAGGTTATAGAATTTTTAATTTGAAAATTTAAAAATCAACTGATTTTTAAATTTTATTTTTTTTTGGGGGGATATTTTCAGTAACAAAAAAGATTAAATCAATTTTTTGGAGTTTTGGAGGTGAATTCTCCAAATAAATATATGATCCAGCATCTTTTGATAAACTATCTCCTAAATAATATTTTTAAGTCTGTATCGATGCAATCATAAATAATAATAAAAAATATAAATTAAAATTATTTAAAAATACATTTTCAAAAAAATTATTATTTTTTGTCTTAAATAGATTGAATAACAAAAGTTAAGTTAATAGTTTAAAAAAATCTAATTTTTTAACTTACGTGAGTATTGGTCAATTTTAATAAACCAGAAAATTTAAAGATAGTATAATTTTCTCCAAGTGGAATGGATTTAAAAAAACCAGCATATGTGGCGTCATATATAGAAATCATCATAAAAATAGCTTTGATGCGAATCTGTCAAATTTCACAATATTTTTTATATTATTAAAATTTATATTTCACAAATATTTTTAAGCTTCGATACGCAGCTAAAAAGGTATTGATTTATAACTTTTAAGTATAATTAGTAAAACTATATTGTGATGTGATTTTTGTGTCTCCACTTTTTCCGACTATTACCGGACCAATTTCTTTTAACGATACGTTAAAAGACCAAAAATTTTTTTTGAAAACATTACTCTTAAAAATTGAAAAAATTCTCTCCTTTCTCGTAAATGGAGGAAACCCCCCTAAAATTCAAAATGTTTAAAATCGGTAAATTTTGACAATTTAAAAATTTATTTTTCTTAAAACTGTCACAACTTTATTAAAAATAAATGAATCAAAATTATTTTATTTTATACAAGTACCTTAAATCTTTCCGTTTAATTTGGTATACATTTTTTGAAAATCTGAGTCTTAATCTGCACACAGAGATGTATTAAAAATAGCAACTTTTGTACAAAAATATTATAAAATATTCCTTAAACACTTTGAGTACAAAACATATGTTAAAATAAAGCTTATATTATGTACTATAAGTTTAAAAAAAAATTTGTCCCGATGACTTATTTTCTATGTACAGAAGGTTATAGTAAATAGAAAACATGAAATTTTCGATTTCATATTTTATTATTTAAGTTAAATCACTATAAGTATTTTAAAAATGCTAAGATCAATATAATTTTTTTCCAAACACTTTTTATATGTCTCTTTTATTTGAAATACTATTTTTAATTTAAAATACAGAATAAAAGAAAGGCTACAGTAATTAAAGAATGTTAACTTTCTTTTTTCTTTCGATAAATCCATAGTTACAATTAGTGGCGTACCCAGGAATTTTAAATGTGGAGGGATGTCATAACTAATAGGTATTAATACATCTAAATACATTTAATGGGAGTGAAAGAATTAGAAAAAGATTAATAAGGGGGCTTTAGAGGGTCAAGCCTCATTAAAATATTTATGAATATTTTGTGTTTTGTATGATATGATATGATGTAATGTTGTTATACAAATTTACAATGTAATAATTACAACTTTATTCAATTATTGCTGTTAGGTACTCGATACTAGAAAAAAAACGCAATGGGGCGGGATATGACCCCTAACCTTCTCCCCCCAGGGCATGCCACTGGATACAACTGTTTTTCACGTTTACTACAGAAGTAACGAAATATACAGCTATTTAATAACTTTTTATAATTTTACGGTAAAAATTATAATACTTAATTATTAAATATCAATTTAATACTAAATATAATTACTACGATAATTATTAATTCATGTATTATACTTATAAATCATATAACTTGTAATCACGATATAATTAAGGAAATAGGATGTAGCTTTTAGAATAATCCAACAATTCATTTTAAAAATTAAACACTATCAAAGATTTGCATTAATGTGTTTTTATTATAGTGATTTTAATCACTGTCAGACATCATCTATACTTGTCCCAACTTTGCCACGTCTCTATTGTGCCGCGACCCTACTGTGCTGGGTTTTTTTTTGTATCTGTCATTACTTTTTCTCAGCTCTCACTGAACCGATTTTATTCAACGATATGCAAAATATCACAAATCTTATGGTATCATATTCAATAAACGTAACTCAGTGAGGGAGTTTTAAATAAAATATATAAAATAATTACTCAATTTTTCAACCTTTTAGGTTTTTAATAATTTGTAATATATTATTATAATATAATTCTTAATAATTTCGATAATTAATGTTGATTTATATAATAATTCAAAATTTTAACTTAGAGTAACTCGTTTAGTTACAAAACAATAAAAATTTATTAAATTTCAAAATTATATTTTATTTATAACTATAATTTTTATTAATAGCCAAATACATTTATGCAGTAAAATTTTAAATAATTTATTCTCGGAATCTTTTTGATTAAAATAAAAAGTAATCAAATTTAAATCACAAGGCTTAATGATATATTCGAGATAAACATAAAAATTATCAACATATAATTGTTAATTAAAAATTGTACATTAATTTTTTTACAGAAACACTTCGTAAATATCCACCATTACCTATAATTATCCGAGAAGTTTCTGTACCCTATCAACTGCCTAATGAAAATTTGGTATTGCCTAAGGGCATGAAAATTATAGTACCAGCCTACAGTATACATATGGATCCAGTGTATTATCCTAACCCTATGAAATTCGATCCAGAACGTTTTAGTCCCGAAGAAAATAATAAGAGACAAAGTGGCATATATTTACCGTTTGGTGAAGGACAACGAGTTTGTTTAGGTAAGATAATCAATATTTTAGACATTTATTCGTGGGTTACACGTGCTCAAGAAGCTCATGTGTCTTATATCTAACTAATAATGCTTATCATTTTTTATACAATTATCATTTTGATGAAAAAAATAAATATTTTAAATTTATTATGAAATTAAAAAAAAATTTTTCTTTAATTGGTGATTAACAATTTTAGGACAAGTACCACCTTTAAGTTACAAACAATATAATACATAGGGTGTCGCGAAGGTGGATGTATCTCTTATTAGTGTACGTATTCTCCGGCTGCGTTCCATACCCATTCTAAATATTAAAATACCTGTAACTCAATAAGTACTTGTCCTAAAATTCTCATTACACAACTTAAAAACGCCAAAATATTTGTTTACGATATTATAGTTATTTGACGAATAATTGATAAATTCTATGCTAAACGGATGACCTTGAACAAGGTGGTTCATTTATCATGAACCACTTAATTAATCAAAAAATGTATATAAGGTTAAACTTGATAGCATTGCATAGAAAGGGTAATATTTTCATAAGAGGTTTTATCAATGGGTGATAGTACCTGTTTATGTACCTCTAATATTTTACAAATCTTTATAGTTATCGTTTGAATATTACAATTCATTACTTAATTAAATGTGTTTAATAATAATCATTATTATTTAGGTAAACGTTTCGCTGAATTAGAAATGAAACTTGCTCTTTCTGAGTTGTTAAGTAAATATGAAGTATTACCATGTGAAAAAACATTAATTCCGATGACTTTTCAAAAACGAACTATAAATATAGTTGCAAAAAACAACACTCTATGGTTAAAATTCAAGCCTATATGTACATAATTATAAGAAAATTCAACATTCAGGATAATTTCTATTCTATTAATACTACTGTTTTTAAAATAATTAACTGTTTATAATTTTGTATAAATATATAAAAGTTTTGATCATTCGAAATAATGCATTAATATAACTAAGCACATCAACATGCTTGTAGTGATCATTTTGATCACTTTATGACATACTATTGTATAGTATAGAAAATTCATACATTTTTAATTTATTTTTTTTATTAGAAATGTATCGAAATAAAAAAAAAATCACAGTACAGTCGGAATTTAGGTTTTCCGAAATATTTTCGAAAATTGAAAAACGGTAATTTTATGTATTAAAATTGTCATTTTTTTATTAAAGCTAACAATTTTTTTTGTTAATAATTTTTTATCCACATAATGTGATTAAATAGCTTTAAATTGATATAGATTTTACTTTTATTAGTTTTACTTGATGTAAGAAAAGCAGTTTTTTCTTTAAATTCTTAAAATTGAAGGTAAAAACAAATGTGAATGATATTTTTTAAACAAGTATATAGTTAGAAAGGCGGCGATTTAGTGTACTACCAATCGAAATTTTAATTTTATTACTTCGATTGAAAACTAATTTTCTGAAAAAACCTGTGGTACATTAAAATAAAAAATAATGGTATTTAATGTTAGTGATTTTATAGGAAAATTATACATTATAATATTATGAGAGAAAGACCAAAAAAGAGATGGAGGGACAGTGGCGGTTCTAGCGTATGGGCAGGGTGGGCAGCTGCCCATACCAAAATTTCTGGTGCCTATTATTTTAAAAATGTTATTTTTATACAAAAATAAGATGTTTCATCATTTGATAAATTATAATGATAATTTACAATTATATTATTATCATTACATTGATGACGAACTTACTAATATACGCAATTAAAGGTAAAATAGGTATTATATCTTTAATCGTGCCAATATATTATTATCTATGTGATAATGTCGCTGCTAGAGTTTGCAGCTGTTTTAGCGTTGATAGTACTATCTTAGTTCATAATTGGCGGGAGCGAACGACACCAGACGTTCGGAACGGTAGCTATATTCATAATAGCCGGTATATTGTGATAACAAATTATTACATATTATATAGATATAATATGACTATTGTATTGGCTTCAATACGAAGCTGAGAAGGTATTAATTTTACTATGATGTGTTTTTTTTTTTTTTTGTGTCTGTATACTCTCAATCTCAGCTCTCACTGAACCAATTTTGATGAAAAATATGTCAAAAGATCACAAATCGTATCTAGTTGAAGACATTACCCTCAAAAATTGAAAAAAAATCCCTCGTTCCTCGTAAACGGGGGAAATCCCCCAAAAAATTACAAATTTAAAAATCGCTAATTTTCGATATTTTTTCATTTTTTTTTACTTAAAATTGCCATAACTTTTTTAAAAATGACCGAATCAATATAATTTTTTTTTTTATAGATACCTTAGATAATTACCTATCATTTTATATATTTTTGTGAACATTTGACCCT
>NW_026099573.1:28570022-28597343 GCF_025091365.1 Daktulosphaira vitifoliae
TAATTATACATAATTAGTTCAAAACTATGGATTACTCTATTTTTTAATATTTAAAATCTTTATTACCTATCTATTATAATTAATATGAATATTTTAAGCTATACACTATAATAATAATAATACTATAATTTTATTAAAAAAATGTTATGGGGAAGGGGGGAAAATGAGGAATATTATTTGCAGTTAAAACCTATAATTTTAAATCTACTGTTGCCCATACCAAAATTTAGTCCTAGAACCGCGCCTGTGGAGGGATGCTATTGAATGCGATATGTGGACAGCTGATGTGAGCGTAGATGATGTGTACTGTTACATTGCGACCTTCGTTTCAAAATAATGTATGTGTAGCTTTTTATTTTCACTTTATCTTATTTGAAATTTACACTTTAGTTTTATTATTAAATAAAATAAAATACTTGATAATAACTTTATTAAATAATTTGATTTTTATTCATTTTTAACAAAATGTTTGACATTAATGAAGTACGTATTTTGGTTTACAAATATGGTAGAAAAAATTAATACATCAACATTATACATTAAAATTATATAAATATAAATAAAGAAGAGTAGGGTAAGTTGACATACCTAGATAAATTTAGATTATGCTTAAAAATGTATATATATATATTGTTCAATTAAGAGACTTGTTCTTAATTGAGACTCTCTTAAGAAATTTCGGATGTACTTTACAATTTTTTAATTAATCTATTTAATAATTAAAGATATAATAAAAATTGGAGTTTAAGAATATTTAAAAGGAGAACCCCCTATGGTATGCTCATTGATAGTTATTAGGTTTATTTTTTTTAGTAACTGAGTTAATTCAACTAATTATAAGAAAATTATTTAATTTATAGAATTTGTATACTTAAATAACAATTTTTTTTACTTTTCAGTCTCATTCGTATACAATGTGTACAATTCATATGTTTTGAGCAAATAATGAGAATGTAGAGTTTTTTTAATTGAATAATCGGCTATTATCGAGTTTTCTCGACCACATTCACCTCAACTCGGGAAAATGTAGCGCACCCGATCATATATCATCTGTTTGTTGATTTTCAGGAATCATCAACAGCGTAAATACTATTTATAACCATTTTAATTGTTAGCAATTACTACTAGTGTCATATTCAGAGTGAAAAAGTTCAACTATAGTATGAAAATATGGAAATAATAGCAAGTTCATATAGCACAGTTGGTTATTAGGTATATCCAAGTGAGAAGGAGTTAATTGGCAATGTCGATAATTAATGATAGGTAAGTAATAATCATTAAAATTAAGTGAGTAATTGACTATGTGCTTAAATTAATATAACGGAAGTTATAATATCGAAACTATACCTATAACGTCCACTAAAACACAACTGTCTGTTGTTAGTATGACGTCAGTAGCTTCAAGCTACAGCCTAGTAGAATTGTCATATCATCACCTCCTTCTATGATAATTAATATTTTTAACAAATTGAGTAAATGAAAATACATCATATATAATATGTCGTAAGAGCATAGTAATAATTAATGTGTTTTTATCAACAATAACCAAGCTTTTTTTTTTTAATTCCAATAATATTATTTTATTTTTTATTCAATATTAATAATTATTTTTAGTAGATAATTTTCTAACTTGTAAGTTAGTTCTATATACAATTTATAGCTTATAAAAATATAAAATATGTATAAATATAGCTTATATAAAACTCAACTATATTCAAATTTCAACGGTCAATAGGAGTCCTGTTGCCGTTTAAAAACCATCACCTCAATAGAATTTTTTTAATTGAATTTAAACAGAACTTAGAATAACATATGATAATATTTGACAAACGTCACAGCAGTCGCCCTCTCAACTGACTCTGGGTCCACACTTAATAATATGTTTTTTTAAATTGACAATGATCAGTAAGACTATAAGTGGGAGCTCTCGTGTTTTGTTAAACAAGGCTACTAGTACACAGGATGATATTTAATTTTTGTCAGTTATTAATACTTCACTCTAATATATGTATGTGTTTTGCTATAAAGTACAATGTTCTCTTATTTTATTTCTGTTACTTATTCTTTTTACATTACAGTTACCCTACTTTTGATTACATTCTCTGCATTTTATTATTATTGTACTCGACATTTTGAATACTGGCAAAAATTAAATGTACCATTCATACAGCCAATTCCGATTTTTGGAAATTTGTTTAAAATGGTCATTGGATCCTGTCATTATAAAGATATACTTGACGAAATTTATAGATATCGTGCTGAAGAGAAATATGTTGGGCTTTATCAAATGATGGCGCCTACGCTAATGGTACGTGACCCAGAGCTCATTAATAATATTCTTATTAAAGATTTTTCTCATTTTACTGATCGTGGTATACCCGCCGACATTGAAAACGCCCCTCTCCTTAACCATTTATTTTCAATGGAAGGTGAACAGTGGAAAATAATGAGACGTAATATGAGTCCAGCTTTTACGTCACGAATGTTGAGAAACATGTATGATCAAATTAATGAATGCAGCGATGAATTAATTGCGCATATCAATATGAAGTTAAATAAAATCGATACCATTGAAATAAAAAGATTTATTGGAAACTATTCGACCGATGTCATTGGAACTTGTGTTTTTGGCTTAAAACTTAATTCTATAGCAAATGAAAATACTCCATATCGAAATGCTATTAAAGAAATATTTAACCCTTCCACGAAAACAATAATAATTCAATTACTTACATTTTTAAGTCCAACAATAAAAAAACTGCTCAAGCTTAAAGATATACCAACACATATCACAGATTTTTTCGAAACATCTTTTCGTGATACGATGAAGTATAGAAAAGAAAATAATATTTTGAGGAATGATCTTGTACAATGCCTAATTGATGCTAATACAAATTTAGTAATAAATAAAATTGAGCCAACAGGTAATTTTTTACAACTTAATTAGTAGAGTTTTCTTTATGAAGAATCTATAATTTTTATTTTTATGAAGTCAATAAAAAGTATCACATATATTAAATATCTTTTCAAATTTAGTACTATAATAATCGTCTATATTCAGATTTTTTCCATTCACAAAAAAGTAGTAAAATGTTCGTCTATATACGGTTAGGGAAGTTTTGAGGTCTTCTTCAAATCTCCCGTACTGAATACTTAGCTATCGCTTTGGATTGAGCTTAAACAACATAAGCAATACATTGTTTTACGTTGTAAAATCAAAAAAAATATCTTTAATAAAGGGCGATCCTAGAGATAATTTTTAGGAGTATGTGATGAACTTTACCAACTCTTGATAATAAATTTGCCAACTGAATTATCTCAATGAGTAAAAATATCGACAATATATTTTGAAAATATTAACCATGAATGACTTTAATAAATTTTTAGTGGGCTGATGACCCCTTTAATGAAATCTCCTCTGTTAATTCAATAGAAAAGAAGGTGTGTAACATTTGGCACTTATGAAAATAAAAATGTTTATAAGATTTGAAACTTGATTTTTAAGAGTTTAGGGATTCAATAATAAATATAACTAAGAATACTATGCAAATATGAATAGTTAATTAAAAAACAACAGAGAGATTAAAGTTGTAAATTAAAGTTGTCAGAAACATGAGATAATGAAAAATGTCATCATTATACTCAGTACAGTTTCATATTGACAAAATTGGAAACGATCAAGTTGAAAACATTATAAATTGTTATCCTCAAACAAAAAACCTAACGTGTATTACTATGAAGACTAATATTTAAGAAATTGTAGCTATTTCTAATAACCATAATATTTTTAATAAATGGTCATAAAAACTAAATTATTATGGAAATAATAAAGAAAATAAATAAATATAACATGATAAAATAAATACTTTCACAACCTTGTGGCGACGCTAAAGTAATATTAAAAATATTTTAAATGATTAATATTTTAATTTTTAAAAACTAATTGGACAATTATTGTAAAAGAGCACAAGTTCTATTAGACAATATTTATTGCATATTCTTTTAGACATGTTAAAGACCCACCAAATAAAGAAAGAAAAATTATGATTTTAAAATGTGTTATTCTAAATATGCTTTTCAAAAAGGAAAATATCATACAATTAAAATAAAATATAAGTCTTTTGCTGCTGTGAAAAGCTAAAATTTATTATTTTTTCCTTTTTTTAGTGGAGTGGCGTGTGAGTAAATCCAATTTCTTAGTAAAACAACTTGACAAAATGTTATAATTTTTTGTAGTCAATAATTTTAAAAATACAAAAACATTTATAAAACGATTTCAATTATGTATCTTGATTCTAAATTTAACTTATTATTATTTAATTAGATAAGATTAATTCAAATACTAAATGATTTCTAGAGGACATCCTTAAAATGTTTAAATAAGTCATATGTATTAAATTATACAATTATTCTGAATTAAAAAAAATTATTTTTTTGTTGTCAAATAACCTGTCAATAACAAATTATTTTAATTTTTTTAATAGTGTCTTTCAAAGAAACAGACATAATCGCTAATGCATTTTTGATGTTGATTGTTGGATCTGAGACAGTAGCAACTTCATTGAGCTTTTGTTTGTATGAACTAGCTCTTAACAAATCTATTCAAAACCAAGTTCGTGAAGAAATAGTTAAAAGCGAACAAAAAAATATAAATGGTAGTACGTTTTTAATGGACCTTCATTATACAGAAATGGTGATAGCAGGTCAGTAAATTTTATGTATAATTTAAAAACTAGTTTAACTGTGTTAAAAGTTTTAACATAAATATTAACTTAATTTTTCAGAAACCTTACGAAAATATCCAGTTAGTCCAATTGCAATGAGAATAACAACAGCTACATATCAGATTCCTGATGATAAATTAATTCTTTATAAAGGTACAAGAATATTGATACCAATACATAGCTTACATTACGATCCTAAATATTTTCCGGAACCAGAAAAATTTGAACCTTTACGGTTTACGCACGAAGAAAAAATTAAGCGGCCTCATTGCTCTTATATTCCATTTGGAGAAGGTCCTCGTTTATGCATAGGTATTATATAAAAATATACTTAAAATAATAATTATAGTTCTTAATTGAGTAATTTTCTAGGTAAACGATTTGCAGAATTGGAAATGAAGATGGCACTTGTTAAACTGTTAACAAAATACGAAGTAGAACCTTGTGAGAAAACCGAAGTGCCTCTTATATTTGATAAAAGATCCATAATGTATAGTCCCATAAATGGAATATGGTTGAAATTAAAATTACTTTGAAAAAAATAGATGCCTATATTGGTTCTACATATAATAAAAAATAGGCGCTTCAGAAAATATGTAAATAATATAATAACAAGTTTTGAATTTTACAATTTATAAGCGGAAGTATTTTAATTAATAATTTATTGTATAAAATTATAATAAATATGATTCCTTAATTAACTTATTTTTGTGTTCAAAAATAATGATTATTTATTGGCTACTTTATAAGAAAAATAAAATTTATTTTATAAACTAACTTTATTTTTAATTTAATAATTAAAATCAAGAGTAAAGACTTCAGTAATAAACTGTCTAAAACTAGTTAAAACATAATTAATTGTATTTCTAATCATCAGTAATAGTTAACACTTTTCACTATAATTTGATCAAGAATATAAAAATAACATTAAAATATCACTTACATAATAATAAAAATTTTTTTTATAAAATTTAAGAAATTTAAATTAAAAAAATTGATTTTGAATAACGTTTTATTGTTGTTGAAATGCTTTAAATTCTGAAATTGTTAAGTATAAAATAATTTGTATTTAAATAAAATACACATACGATTATATTTACATTATCAAACCTTTTTTTACGAATTTTTATCCTCTTGTATAGAATCTAATTTCTTACTCATTTATTTTCATATTTGACTGGTTCTTTTAGTAAATTTTACGAAAAAATTTTTATAAAATGTCAAAAATAATTTATATTTTTTATTGATCAAACTAACTTTATATATAAAAATATTATTTTAATATTTATCACTCCAAATAAGTTGCTCTCCGCGAGTAACAAAATAATCACAAAAATGTCTACTAATTTAATCAACAAACAAGTTAAACATTCAAAAGGGGATAAAGATCTTAAATTATTCAAAATTTTTAATAATCTCAAAAAAATTATTAGTATGTGTTGTTATATGACTGTATAAACATTTCCTAAAATAATTCTTGGAAGTTATGACAAAATTTAAGAAGTTTAAATTCTGAATTTGCGTTTATTAAGCTAAACAACAATAATATCAATAATCTATTCTCATAATCATAATCATAAACATGATCTTGAGAATGGACAGACATAAAATAGGTAAAATACCTAAAGTCTACGATGTATTAAACATAGTTAATTAGAAAATCGTGTTTTTATAATAAAATTTAATATTATTAATATATTACAGCATATTTAATAATTAATTATAATAAAAGAATTTCTGTACTCAAACATAAGATTTCATTGATTATTTTTTTGAACATCAGAATATTGTTTTGTTATCGTTCTATGTGATTATCTGTTTCCATATTTTTGGTATTAGTCATTTTTATACAATAAAATTGTCGGGGTTCATTCAAACACGGATAATCTTCATGTAAAAATACCATACCTAAAACTAATACTAATTATACAATTATTGTGTTTCTTCTATCCATCTCTGACGAACTGTTATATACACCTTTCAATGTCATTCTTATCTGTTAAGCAATAAACTATATTAAAAATATAAATTTTTTTATAAATGATAAAATACACATAAATAATAGTATAAGTTATCACAAATTATTTCAATATTAATATACAATATTGAGGGACGGTGTGGACGAGTTATTAATGCGACAGTTCCTGATGCACAATGTCTGGGGTTCATTTCATGTGTATTAGTAATTGTGTATTCATTTTATAAGATAGCATGTAGTAAATAATACGAATCAATTTAATAAAGATAAAATAATAGCCTTACTGACACCTCTTACATATGTATACAGCTATAAAATTAACGAAATAGGAATATAAAAAGAACCAAAGAGGCTTAAATCTTTTGCATCTCATTGATTTCACTAATTTGACTCATATGCAAGAAGAGAACAGTCACATTCCAATTTAATTCAAATAAACAAGACGATTTATATTAATTTCTAAATACTCACTGAAAATATCAAGGTAGATATTAGTATTACTAAAATAATAAGGTTTCGAATTAACCATTTCTTTTAAATACATGATTTAAATAGGCACAAAGAAATATTAAATTATCTCTAAAAACAAAATATTAATTAAAGTAAATCAGTAATGCTTATTTGGATCTGATTGGCTGAGTTAGATCATTATACGTGTCTATGTCAGGAGACAATTTGGAGGTTCATAGCCACCAAACAAACCTGGGTAGACATACACGGTGACTCTATCCCATCTATCATTGATAATCGTAATAGTGGAATTATTGATATTAAAGTATATGACAATTAATCACAGTAATTTGTACATTAATAATTGATAAATATTCTAAGTAAATTTACATTAATTGAATTATTTAGAATTATAAATCTGAGTAGAGTACGATAAAACAATATAATAAATACTTATATTAGTTTTTAATTTTCAATTAATTATCACTGACTAGTTTGTACCTCGTATAAAATAATCATATATTACTTGGTATTTGTGAGATTGTCACTATCACTTTTTCGTTGCTTCAGTGTTTTACAAGGAATCACCAGTCAGCCTGTTTAGATCATTTTTATAAAGGGGAATTATAATTATTTCTTTTATATCTACTAGTCTATGTTGTTCTAAGCCATCTAGCTCTACAATCCCAATAAAACCGCGATGCTAATAAATTGACCAAAAACCCAAACATCCCAGTTTAGTCAAATAATAATCACATATTCTTTATTTTCCTTTTTGGTTATTTCAATTTTTTTAAACATATTTGTTAATTTTTTTAATAAAATAAATATATGCGGGATGGTCGATTAAATATAACACTAATTTTCTTAGATACTCTATAGAATAGTATTAATTTTCGTAAATAAAAATATTGTTTGATTCAAAAAACTCTATAAAATATGTGGTTAGATAATTTTTTTTATTCTTTAGAAATAAAACTAAATTTTGATTTTTTGGATAGGAACCTCTATTTTTGGTTGAATGATATCTTACAAACATGATTTAGAACATTTTTATTCCTATATTTTATATTTGATAATTTTTTTTTGCCTACACAACATAGACTGATGGTAATGGAGTTGTGGTGTACCGAGATAAATAAAAATAGAAGAAACACAGGGGAAAAATCGAAGATCCAGTAGTGGAAATTGAAAGGGGAAAATAGTTTGTCAAGACAGTAAAAGAGAGGATGGTGTGGAATTTTGAGAGAGACGTAAATGATGTGTGGAATAGATTTGTTTGTTGTGTAAAGAATACTGCAAAGAAGATTATTGATGAAAGTAGGAGTACAATGCCAGGAAACAAGGAAACCTGGTGGTGGGATGAGGACGTTAAAAAAATCATAGAAAGTAAAAGAAAAAAAGCAATTCAAAGTATAGCAGAAAAACAAAAGGAGAGAAGAATGGGTGGAGTATAAACGCTTGTGCGAAGAAGCTAAGTGTGCAGTAAGTAAGGCGAAGTTTAAGAGGTATGACAAGTTGTATGATAGGCTAGGAACAAAGGAAGGCGTGAAAGAAATCTATAGACTTGGAAAGGTAAGAGAGAAAAGGTCTAAAAATTATCATTATATAAGGTGTATATAAAGTGTTGACAATAAGGTACTCTTGAGGGATGATGATGTGAAAAAAGGTGGAAAGAGTATTTTGACACACAGGAGTGTGGAAATTATAGAGACATAAAGCTTATGAATCATAGTATGAAAATTTGGAAAAAGGTAATAGATAAGAGAATAAGAAATGAGACATCGGTATCTAAAAACCAGTTTGGATTTATGCCTGTTAAGTCAACAATGGAGGCATTATTTTATGTGAGGCAATTAATAGAAATGTTTAGGTAAAAGAAGAAAAAGCTCTGTATGGGATTTATAGATTTGGAAAAATCGTATTATAGAGTACCGAGAGAGATTTTAAAGTGGGCATTAATGAGAAAAGGAGTCTAAAAAATATACATTAATATAATAGAAGATATCTATGAAGGCACCTACCAGGGTAAAAAGTGTAGGAGGAGTATCAGAAGGTTTTCGGGTAAAAATAGGAGTGCACCAAGGTTCTGCTTTAAGCCATTACTTGTTCTCTATAGTGATGGATGAGATTACTAGAGAAATACAAGGAGAGGTGCCCTGGTGCATGTTGTTTGTTGACGATATAGTGTTAATAGGAGAAGATAGGGAGGAAATTAATCAAAGTCTAGAGTTGTGAAGATCAGCTCTTGAAGAAAAGGGTTTAAGTAGAAGTAAGACAGAATATATAAAGTACGAGTTTGACAAAGGAAAACACGAGATAGGTGAAATGAGGAGGTCAGTGAAACTTGGCCAGGATGTGATTGGAGAGGTGGAGAATTTTAAGTATTTAGGGCCAGTTGTGCAAAAGAGTGGTGGTATTGACGAGGATGTAAAACACAGAATTAAGTGCAGGTGGTTGAAGTGGAGAGAAGCGTCTGAGGTCTTATGCGATAAAAGAATACCAATAAGGCTGAAAGGTAAATTCTACAAGACTGTAGTGAAGCCAACTATAATGTATGGTTCAGAGTGTTGGGTGATTGATAAGAAAATAGAGCAGAAAATGAGGGTAGCAGAGATGAGAATGCTTAGATGAATGAGTGGAATGACTAGAAAAGATAAAATAAGGAACGAGCATATAAGAGGGTGTTTAGGTGTAGCGTCAATCGTGGATAAGATAAGAGAAAATAGAGTTAGATAGTTTTGTCATGTTATGAGGAGAGAAGAATCGGAAGCTGTAAAAACAGTTATAGAAATGAATGTTGAAGGCAGAAGAGGTAGAAGAAGACCAAAAATGATATGGAGGGATGCTATTGAATGCGATATGAGGACAGCTGATGTGAGTGTAGATGATGTGGGAGATCGTGTCAAGTGGAAGTTAAGGATAAGGATGGCCGACCCTAAGTATTTGGGATTAAGGAGAGGAAGAAGAAGAAGACAAACTGTTTTTGACTAATTTTCTATTGATAATTTGCTGATTAGTATATAGTAGTAGTCATTTCTTCATACCGTCACATTAACATATTTTTCACTTAGCAGATATATACTATGATTCAATAATACATTATGGTTCATTAAAACAGACTACTATTACCTATATAAGATATAGGTAACAATATTTAGTAATATAAAAACAAAATTAATGTAAATTCCTATTTTAAATCCATATATTTAAACAATTTTAAAATATGGTTAGATGATTGGATGAAAATAACCATAATAATAAAATTTATTAAAATATTTTCTTGAATCATACATTAAATGTAAAATAAATTTTTTTTTTACAAAAATTGATAATATTAAATAGTTTCTAAGAAAATTAGTATTATGTTTAATTGACCACCCAGCATATTTTTTATTTATTAAAAATAGTGTTTCCCATTAATCACTTGTTATTTTTTATCATGTTATTATAGTCCTAGATTCAAAAAAGTTTTTAAAAAAGAAAGTAACAAAAATATTCAGTAAATCAAAAGTTAAAAAATTTGTCTGAATAGGTGGGTACACTTTGTAAACATATTCGGAAATTTTTTATTTTACTTAGTATTACAACTAAGTTATAAAAATATTCATAACTTCTGAAATACTGTCACAAAAGTTGTTATAGACAATTTATTTTCTTAATTAAATCATTTTCTACATTTTAATATAGTGTAATATGTATATTATTATTACAAAAATAAAATGATACATCAATGATGTGTATGGGTTGAATACAAAAATACTAAAAGTTCTTTTATACACGGAGATATAAATAATATTCATCCTAGTGAATTATGATAAATGATCACTTTGTATATATGTTCACTCTGTATATTCAGCTATATGGAATTTGAACAGTCTCTCCAGTACGATGACCTGTAATGAGATAGCTATTAAGAGCTGCGTTGATTACAATAAAAGTAAGGACATATTTAAGTACTTAAAAAATATAATTTAAAAAAACACACTTTTAAAGCACGTCGGACTAAAAAGTTAAAAATAATTTTTAAAATAAGCTTAAAACAATAATGAACAAAAAATACTAGTATTATTGTGAAAAAAGCGTCAGGCACCCGATATACGAAAAATATAACACAAAGCGCCCACGCTTTTTTTTAGTATTTTTCGTTTATTATTGTTTTAAGTTTATTTTAAAAATTATTTTTAACTTTTTAGTTGTGCTTTAGAAGCGTGTTTTTTAGTTTTTTATGACATCGCTGTGACAGTCACTGAGTGTTTATTGTCAATTATGACTATCCATAGATATAATTTCTATATTGCCAGTTAGTGTATCTATAAACTCACAACAATGTGTCTTACTACCATTGATAATAAAAACTATATACCTGCGAATATCTTCATAAAAAAACCAATTAGCTACCTGTATTTGTAATCCCTTATGTATCGTACTTGTAAATTAACTCAAAAGAATTTGAATCTTTAAATGTTTATATCTAATAATAAATAATAAATAATAAAAATTTGTTTATATATATTGTATTATTACAAAAATAAGGTTAATGGTGACTAGGTGATAGAATCAGAGGGTTTAGAACAATGATGACAAGTAGATATAAAAATATATAATTAAGGTTCCTCTTATAGAGATGTTATTATTGACCCAACTGACTTACCAGTTGGGTCAATTTCACAAATATCATGCAATGTGATTATGTATAAGGTACAAACTAGTCAGTAATAATTAATTGAAGTTTAAAGATTAATATAAATATTTGATCAGTTGCTTTATCGTTCTGTACACAGAATATTTATACTAAATAATTCAGTTATAAGATAAGTATTGACTGATATTGATTTGAAATCTTACCTGATGATTTTTCCCTGTTCTTATAATAACTTTTAATAGTATCAAGTAATAACAAAATAACACAAACTCAAATGTTAAGTTCATAAATTAACACGTGAGAATTTTGACAATGATGATTACGAACTTTACGTATCGATGTCGAGAGCGCGATTATAACAGTTCTTTAAATATCTGGAAACAGATTCTCTCAAGCACTGACTGCCTTTTCTAGTATTTTGTATATCCGAACAATCATCATTGTGTCATCCTTGCAATGTTATTATTTTATTGGCAAATAATCGTGAAATTTATAAATAAATACATGCGAATAATATACAGGTGTTCAGTAAGTCAGGAAACGGGTTTATATTGTTCTCATTGTTACAAATAATGAGAACAATAGAAACCCGTTTCCTGACTTNGAATACATGCGAATAATATATAAATCACTTTGATGTTTTATATGACGTTAATATAGTTAGTTTTTATATATGAGACTAGGGTTGACACATAGTATTTATTTATTAAGATGAGAGTAAAAAGAGCTGATAAGTATAATTTATAAATTTCATAAACAGTGATTTTTAAAGTTGATTAATTATTGACTCATGACTGAATCGTGTGAAATATAATATAATTAAACGACAGTATGCTACGTTTGTTAAATATTCCTCCGAGTTATTTATTTAAAAACAATCATGCTATTATTTTAAGCATATGAATGCTTAAAATAATAATTATTATTAATATGTATAATTATTTTATGAATAAAAGTGTTAACAATCTTAGATGAAAAGATTAAATGTAAAACCATTATTGTAGACACGTGGGCTACTCGTGTTTATTGCGAAAGTGACGAGTTTATTAAGACAATATATATAATTATACATGATATTGATGATACGCACGCATGTACGAGTACGAGAATAAAAAATAAAATGATACAGGAATAGTGTGGTCGTTGTGTAGTGAGTGGGGTGGGGTGAATGCGCTACGACAGTCTAGTCAAGGCCACAGACGATGGGGTACGTGAGAATAACAAGCGGTGCGTGGAGAGTTACAAGCAAACATATATACAGGTGAAACTAATATAAGCCTATTTAAGTATATATATAAATATTTATCTATTTAATTCATCGAGTGTAATAGTGCTAACAGTGTTCTGATCGTAAACATGTTGCCGTTTTATGATAATATTTTGTGCGTTAATACAATAATACTAACAATTTGCTTTTTAACTCTTTTGTATTACTTGAGTACATCTACGTATAATTATTGGGAAAAAAGAAATGTATATTATGTGAAACCTACACCTTTATTTGGTAATATGCTCCCAATTATTACAAGACGAGTTCATCTTATCGATGAGTTTTGGAAAATCTATAGACAAGGATTTGGAAAAAAATATATTGGTTTTTTTCAGATGAGGCAGCCTGCTTTAATGATAATTGACCCAACACTTATATCTAATATTCTTATAAAAGATTTTTCTTATTTTTCTGATNAACTTATATCTAATATTCTTGTAAAAGATTTTTCTTATTTTTCTGATCATATTCAATTTGGTGATCCGGAGAAGACGCCACTTGTGAACCATTTGTTTAATATGAAAGAGGAACAGTGGAAAATTATGCGACAAAAATTAAGTCCAGCGTTTACTCCATCTAAATTAAAATTGATGTACGATCCAATAGTTGAGTGTAGTGCGCAGTTGTTAAAAAACATAGAAACCACATTGCACGAGTCAAAAACAATAGAAGTGAGGGACATTTTTGAAAACTATTCTATAGACGTGATTGGAACTTGTGCATATGGATTAAAATTGAACGCAATTAACGATAGCAACTCTCCATTTCGTAAACATGGAAAAAGTACATTTTCACAGTTATTTAAAGCAATATTTAGAGACTTGTGTATGCTTATAACTCCAAGATTAAAACCATTTCTTATAATTAGTGATTTTTCGAAAGAAACTGTAGATTTCTTTACATCTACACTTAAAAGTACTATAAAATATAGAGAAGAAAACAACATAAAAAGAAATGATGTAGTGAAATATTTGATTCGAGCTAAAAATGATTTAATAATTAATAAAAACAGTTCATCAGGTAATTATGGTATTTTAATAACTAACGTGGTTTTATTCAGTATTTTATTAATCCTTTTCATATACTCCATGTTTCAAAAATCGATTTTTTGAATTTTGTGAAACTTTGTTGTGGGCCCATATAGTAGCGTAAAAATATTATTCGCTTTAGCGGTTGATAAACCTAACATCCATAATTATTTTTCTAATTACAACACATTACTTAGATTCCAACCCAGTTAATTCAAATTAGTATTTGGGCTGGTGATATAATAGTAATATATATCCCATTTCATACTAATATTTATTATATAACTTATAATTTTTATATTTTTTTAATTACATATTATACTTAAAATAAATTTATTAAATACATAGTTCGTTTTATTAAGTTAGATTTCAAGAGATGGATATTGTGGCAAATGCCTTTGTTATGTTTATTGCTGGATCAGAACCAATATCGGGGACCATAAGTTTTTGTTTGTATGAACTTGCATTAAAAAAAGATATTCAATGTCAGGTTCGCCAGGAAATGTTATCAGTTAAGCTAAAACACGGAACAATTAATAGTGATTACATAAATGACCTACAGTACTTAGACATGGTAATTCTAGGTAAATATAATTATTTAATTTTTTCGCGATCCCATTTAATAAAATTGTATAAGTTCTAATTTTTAATTTTGTTTAGAAACTTTAAGAAAATATCCAATATTATCATTTTTATATCGCATAACAACAAAACCATATGCGGTGCCAAATGACAATTTAGTTATAGAAAAAGGAACAAGAATATTTATTCCAGCGTATTATATACATCACGATTATAGATATTATTCAGACCCTATGAATTTCAATCCACAAAGATTTTCACGAGAAAATAAAGCAAATCAACAAGTTGGTACTTATATGCCATTTGGTTTAGGACCTCGGACTTGCATAGGTAATACTGTTACAAATAATATGACCTTCAAAATTCATCATTTAATTATCCTCCTCATACTTGAGATAATGCATATACCATTCATTATTTCTAATAATGTATTATATGTTAACTAAACATAATTTATTTTTAGGTAATCACTTTGCTGATTTAGAGATTAAATTAGCATTAACTGATTTACTTACTAGGTATGATGTTGAACCATGCGAACTAACAAGTATACCTATGATATTTAGTAAATCCTCACCTTTAATTTCACCAGATAATGGAATTTGGTTAAAATTTAATACTTTAAATGAATAAAAATATTTTGAATTTTATAAACTATGATTATATTGCTTATATCGTACGAATAATTAAAATTAATTGGTCTTATTATTACTTTTTTTTGTTTTCATAATTAACATACAAGATATTTTAGATATCATCGTTTTACCTAATAGATTGGTAGAACTCCATTAAGATTCTAAAGATACGTGTATAAAAATTGTGTAAAATTCTGTCACAAAATATATAATTAACTATTATTTATAAAAAAAAAAATATTATTTTTAAAGAGTATTCAAACATTAAAGCTAAAATTCATGTAATTTTGGTACAATGCAAATTTTCTAAATATTTTTCAAATATATAGAGTGAAACGGATCTAACTGACAACTCTTATAACTTATGATCTACATAACATTTTATATATATATTTTTTTTAATCAATTCTTTCAATATAGAACTATATTTAAAATATGTTTTGTGTTATTTTTCGTAATTACAAAAAACATTTTAAAAATTAATTTTTTTATTAAAGATTTTTTTAAGATTTTAAGATATCCATTTTATAGATAAGTTTTAGAGAAAAATTTTGATACCAAAAACTCTTATTTGAATTCAGTAGTTACGTTTATACAGAATTTGGAAGTTTGTAAAATTTTAATTTTTTTTACAATCATCCTATGGTTTTAAATGTTAGTTCATATATTATGTAAAGTACAGAAGTAAACACTTATTACATTATTTACTGGTAACAGTACGCGATTTCTTTTCCATGAAAATTATTATCATTTGAAGAAGCATTTGTAATTAACATAAAAAAACAAGAAGTAGTATAATTAAGATTATTAAAAAAAATTATGGAAACATTTTTTAAAACATGTTGAATTTTTAATTAAATAAATTCATATATCATAAATTAAAACGTGAATAATAGTTAATAGGTGCATTTATTATCAAATCTCCTAACATTAAATTACGAAAAATAACACAAAACATATTTTAAATATAGTTCTATATTGTAAGAATTGATTAAAAAAAAAAACCAGCACAGTGGTGACGTGGCATAGTTGGATCAAGTATAATGATATTTGACAGCGATTAAAATCACTATAAAAAAAAAAAACGCTTCGATACAAATCTTTAGATAGTGTTTAATTTTAAAAAACTGGTGTATTATTCCAAAAGCTACATGATCTGCTAGTTCCTTATTAATATCCTGATTAAGATAAAGTATGTCGAATGAAAGATGTATATAAATACTACTTTTCATGAAAAAATTGTATTGATCCATACATTTTTTAAAAAGTTATAGCCTTTTAAAGTAAAAAATGTAAAATATAAAATCGAGAAATTTCACACGAAAATAGCATTCAGTAGCCGTTTTCGCCATGAAGACAAGTCCAGAAGTCAAATTTTTTTTTTTTCATAATAAAGTACATTACATTAGCTTTAATTTAATATATATATATATAAGTGTCGGACCTTCCGGAACATTTTCAAAAGATAAGTTGAAAAAGTTAATTTTTTGTAAAAAAGTTTTCGTTTTAAATCTCCCCTGTGGGCAGGTTAAGGGTTAAATTTATGAAAAAAATATACCAAATGAAAGGTAATGATATTATGCATCTATAAAAAAAGAATTATATTGATATGTTCATTTTTAAAAAATTTACGGCAGTTTTTAGTAAAAAAAATTGAAAAAATTTCGAAAATTATCGATTTTTAAATTTGTAATTTCTTTGGAGGTTTCCCTCATTTACAGGGAACGAGGGAATTTTTTTCAATTTTTGAGGGTAATGTCTTCGACTAGATGCGATTTGTGATCTTTTGACGTATCGTTGAAAGAAATCGGTTCGGTGAGAGCTGAGAAAAAGTGGTAACAGACACACAAAAAAAAAAAAAAACACATCTTAGTAAAACCAATACCTTCTCAGCTTCTCATCGAAGCTAAAACTTAATTTTTTTTTTACTATAAAATGGAGAATGGTCTAAATGAAAATTTGACCGGTCGATAACCTGTTTTGATGATTTAGAAAACATGAGGGACGGAGTAGTGTTAAGCGAAACTCTATTTTTACTATAACGCGCAAATAAGATTTTTCTACGTTGCGAATCCTACTCACATATAGCTAAAACTTATTTTTTTTGGTTTTCTTAGTCATTGAGACCATACCGTCAAACAAAGTTCTCTTTTTATAATTATAAAATATTTTTCGGGAATATTCTCAGGAATGTTTTTGACAATTTTCTTTGAAAAAAAAACAAGAATATACTTTTTAATTTGTTTTTATTATATTACACAATAATGTTAAATGATCCTGAATTAATTAACAAATAAAAAAATAGTAACTTTCAAATTTACATTTTTAGTTTTAGATAGTTTTATCAAACGAAGCTAAAATCAACTTTGAAATAAAGATATCAATTATGCAATTTTTTATTCGTTTATTTACAAACGCTTTATAGTTATAGAATAACCCAATTTGTGTTAATTAAATAGTTTTTTTACTGGAATTTTAATTCATTATATCGGGAGAGTTATTATTTTTAGCGTTTGAACAATAATTGAAATTCTAAGAAATCATAAAAATGCAAAAATTAAAAAACCATAGAAATGCGAAAAAAAATTAAGGAACCATACAATAATATTTTAAAAATTGTTTTTTTTTTAGAAAAATTTTGAAATTTTTGTTATCATGCGACTATTATCCAAGTAAAAGATGATTATTTTTCCATCATATAGATATTTATTACATCAAATCATTTTTGAGGTTGATTTAATATTTTTAAAGAAATTAATAAGTTCTATTTTTTTTTTTTTTTTAAGAACATATTCTCCAATAATAATTTTCAAAAGAATATTCTTGATACCGAGAACATTTTCTCGGGAATATTTTTTCGTTACATAATTATAAAGAAGAAGTAAAAAAAATTATGTAATAATCAATAAATATATGATTCTAAAAAATATCAAAAATAATTTCCTTAATAAAATAATTATTTTAAGAGATATCAAGTTGCTAATTAAAAAAATAACACAATGTGGTCACGACACAATATAGACATGGGATAGTTGGAACAAGTATAAATGATATTTGACAATGATTAAAATTACTATCATAAAAAACGTTTCGATACAAATTTGTAGATAGTGTTTATTTCTAAGAAATTGTTGCATAATTAAAAAAAAAATGAACCCATATCTCGTTAATTATATCCTGAGTAGTAGTTCTTAGATTTAAAAATACAATTTATGAATAATATTTTTTATAGCAATGAAATATAGTACGAAATTAATATTTAATAATTTAATATTGTCATTTTTACGGAGTAATAATAAAAAATGATAAAGTAGTATATTTTGTTACTTGACTCTATGACAAACACGTATAAAAATTAAAGGGCCTGGTACTTATGAATAAATACATTGGTCTACAAGGAACGTTTGTTGGAATTAAAAATATACTTTTCTAATTCAACTTTTCGCAATGTTTTCAAATCTGAAATTACACTTTTCCTATCAATATATAATCATTATATAAAATAATAATTAAAAACAAAAAACAATTGTTTTTAAATTATTACTGATTTTTAATGTTTTAAAAATAATCAGTGCAAAATATCGTTATGAACCTATTTTTAATAAAATAGAAAAAAAAAACACATAAAAAATGAAAATTAATACCTACTCAGCTTCGCATGGAAGCTAAAATGAATTTTTACATTTGTTTATTGTATATTTCGGCTAAATATTCAGAATGTAAAATCAAATTAAACTGTTATTCCTAAAAATAGGCTAGATGTTTTTGGTTGTGTTGCTAAAGCTTAAACGAATTTCTCGTGGATTTTTGTGGTAGAAATTACATTTCAGAACTGTAAGAAAGTTCAGTTTAAATTTATAGAAAGAAGGTATAAGTTATTAAAAGAGAGAAAAGAGATGTAAAGGAAAGACAAAACAAAAAAGTGTGGTTCCCGGAGATGTGTTCTGGTATAACAGTAGAAAGTTACGTGGACACTGCAGTTGTATCATCCGAGTTTGTTCGATGCAGACAAGAGGACAGTGTGTATGTGTATGAGTGTGTGTATAATCGGCAAGCAATCAAGATAGACTGTGTCAATATAGCACTCCGGGGAGCTGTTTAGACAATTTTGACGAAAGAATGGCGCGGTAACTGCGAGATATTTGCGACGTGACTGAAGGTGAACAATAACTTCTTTGTCCCTCTTATACAACTTCTACTCTCCGCTGCCGTGTACGCATTTTTCGGTTTTTGGTAATGCTGTAATGTGTACTAACTTTTTTTGCTTCTTGCCGCCCTCTCTTGCCTAACTTCTATCGATGGCACGAGATACTGTAATAATGTGGCTAGAAAAGTGTGCATTGTCATGTTTATGATGTGTAACGCAACACGGCAGTTTCGTTAAACGTTTTACTAGGAGTTTTCCTCGTAAAAAACTACATATAGACTTATTGCATCGTTTTATCGCGTTTTATCTGAAACGAGAGAAGATGACGTAGTAAATCTGCGTAGACATTGCTTTTCGTCAAGGTCCGCTAACACTACTTATGAACATTTCAAATGGACTAATAAAGTGTTACTAGTTTATTGCTAACCAAATCCTAATACAATAATTAGAATTTAAATAAAATTGACTTTTTCTATTAGCACTTCAATACCAACACTAAAATGTATTACTTTTATATTTAAAAACAACAATTTACAATAATTTGACAATATAGTTTTCGCTAAATATGTATATTTACTCAAACAATCTTGATATAATATTATTAAATGCCACATGTATATTAATGTTAAGCAACGTTTATCACAGATTAAAACGTGATTAAAAAATATATATAAATATTTGATTAATATTAACATTTAACATTTCTGGTGTAAAATACTATCTGAGAAATAAAATAATTAACAATAAATAAACGGTAAAATAATTATATCTTAACAGACCTCAGTATGAAAAATATGACTATAGAAAAATGTTTACGATAATTACTCAAAAATTATTTTCGTAAAATAATATTGTTGTAATTTTTTTTTTTTATTGTTATAATAATAATAATTTTTTTTTATTTAATGTAAAAAAAAACTGTAATTTTATAAATATTAATATTGTGGTAAAAATATTGATGACAGAAAAACTAACGCAATGTTCGGGATCAGCGTCAAATTCCTATAAGAAAGAAAAAAAAGTGTCATAAACATATCACGACCTGAATTTTGTCAAACGCGTTATGAAATTAGTATCATAAAATTTTAGAAATTCAATTATAGGGGAAATTCTGGAAAATTGAATATTTTTATGTAACTATTTCCTTTCAAATTAAAATTTTAAATTACTGTGAATTACTTTTATATACATATATAGAATGTTGAGTAAGTAAGGAAACGGGTTTCTATTGTTCCTATTGTTTTTAACAATGGCCTATTTTCTTACATACTTAATACCCTGCATTAGTACATGGTCGTCTTAAGGTCAGAATTCCGTGTAAACCTAAAATTTCAACTATATGTTATGTAATTATTCAGTTAAATTTAATTTTGGCACAATGTAACTTTTAGGGTTCTTTTACCAAAGTAATAATTTTTTTAACTAAAAGTACTTATGTTGTACGTATCACTCAACAATTCTATGAAATAAGTCAATTAATGATAAAAAGAAATATGATTTTCTTACAAAAGAGATATCAAAAAAGGTAAAAGAAATTTCTCTGAATAAAACTCTAATGATTATTTGTACCTGACACTTAACTGCATAGTAACCACTTTGGATTCGATACAATTTATTCTTTTTCTCGAAATCCTAACTTAGGGAAATGAGTATACTCTAAACCTAAATGGACGTACCAATATTTGGATATCTATTCCGTATAGATTTATAAACAGTATATACAAACAGTATTATACTTGATGAGATTTTAAAGTCTAGCAAAGCTGTCCCAATGGACAGTTTCTGAATAACACATAGGATTTTGAATACTGAGAACCTATATTTTTCGAATTAATATGATTCGTTATACTTATGTTTGGCAGTCTTAAACCCTCGGGAAATTGTTCGAAAACGGCTTACCCTCATTGAGATGGTGACCTACGTATGTATGAGTTGGCTCAACTATAGGCGCTACGCAATAATATCTTTACAATTAAAATCTGCATAATGTAATTGTTAATTTATTCATCATCTTTGCACAACAATACAGTGAATGAATGGATGGTCGAGAGTCAGTATCACTGAAGTTCAGAAATATATTCCAAATGCTAAATAGTATTCTCTAACGGGAATTTGTCATTTGTGTTTGATTTTTTTTTTTTTAGAAAGTTACCATTAAAATTTCAAATAATTAACATACAAATGTTGAATTTTTGGAAAAAAATTATTCTAAGAGTGTTAAAAAATAATTAGTAATACAAAAACAAAATGACCTAAATAATAATAATATACCAATATTCAAAAAAACAATTATTATTTATTGTCTTGGATAATATTTAATAATTGTTTTTTGTATATATGTTACAGATATATTTTTAAAAACCATCAAAAATAACTTTTTATATTCACCCACCCCACTTAAATAGAAATAATGGAATTCATTTAAGGAAAAATTAAAATATAAATTCTGTGTTGTTTTTCTTAAAAAAATCACTAAAATAAGACTTATAAATATTTTGTAATAAATGTCGCGTTTTCTATCAGAAATAAACATGCTTTTATTGGTTTATAAAAATTAGCTTTATAAAAATATTTAAAAGTATTAACCATATTTAAAATTTTAAATTGCATTCCTAAAAAAATGTTAATTCGAATACATTTTTCTTCTTAGACGTCGATATAGTTACCTAAAAATTGATCAGACATATTATATTTTATATAATAATAATTGAATTAAACAAAGTAATAATTTCATTGAAATAATATTGTTTAGTTTTCAATTAATATAAATTAATACTTCGATGATTTTCAATGCTTTTATTCACTTGAACAAAATTAAACATTTACTTTAAGTTTCTTACATTATAAACTGGTTATTTAATGAATTCGCTCGTTAAGATTTAATTGTTTTTTTTTAAGTTCAGTATACGTTTTCAAATTGTTATTTTTTCATTGACTAAAATATTGTTGACATTTGGAAAATAGAAACATTTTGATGTTGCAACAGAAAATTGTATAAGGAGGATTGAATGTGAGGTCAAAACCAATGTTTAAAGAGGTATGGGTTATGTAATCCAAAAAGTATTCCATACACACATAAGTTTTCTTGGAGAAAAATGTAATTCCCTAATGTGTCAGAGAACGGTGGTGCAAAGGAGAATGTAGAAAGACAGGTGGCAGTAAAGCTGTTTGGTATGTCCGGCGCGAGCGAGCAAACGCCAGGTTGTCTCCCAGGGAATTGTCCGGTCAAGAGAGGAGATGATTCGAGCAGGCAGACATTTCTGTTAGTTCCGACCCGTCACAGTTACCGTATTTTCCATAAATCATCGAAGTCGCATGCCCCCTCCACCCCCGTCATTGTCGACGTCGGTCTTATCCCCTCTTCAGGCATTACCACATGAAGGACGAAAAAAGAAATGGTTCGAGTTATTTGCGAGGCACACCTTTGTGATCTCTAGTGACCGACGAGCCCGGACCAATATGAATTATTATCACTTTGCCCTCTCTAAGATGCCAGTGATGGCAGTTGAAGGGGTGCATCACCGGTCAAAATGAAATATCGTCTACTAGCAACAGCTATAACTGTTGGCTCCTCTACTACACACACACACTTACCCTTTAGTCGACTTGTACAAAGGTACAAGTGACGCACGCCTTTTAATGGAATCTTTTTTCGCACGTTCGTATTTTTGCTACACCGCACGTCTTATTCAATACACGTAATGTATAATGCATCGAGGACTCCCCAAAACACCCCTAAAAACCGTTTGTCTCGTTGGAATATAATATGTTTCTTACTCTGTCGACCGTTCTCTCCCTAACATTTATCTTAAGTCAACACACGCATCCTTTTTTCAGTTCTATTTTTTTTTGTAATTCTTAAAAGTAAACACAAAAAATTTATATGTGTCATTATTTTTTCTTCATAGATGAAAAGATAAATTTATGACATTAATGTATATATATATATATATATACATTTATAAATTAAAAGAATAGAATTCCAAAAAACAACAACTTATGTGGTTAGTATAAATAAGTAGTAATTTTTTTAATTGATTTTTTTAAATATACTGCACAACGATATCCAAGAAGTACGTGGTTTCATTAATTCCATATAAAATAGAAACATTTCTTTTTAAATTTAATTGGGCTAAAACTTATATTGATTTTATTTACAAGCTATTAATGTATAATCGTTTAATCTGGGCAAGAATTTCATGTGTTTTAACCCGTACCTCATAACCCGTGTTAAATTGACTTAAATGCGTATTTAATATACTTACATTTTTAACAAAAATGTTTAACTTCATTTTAGAGTCAATTAAATTATTATTCTAATAGATAAANTAAAATCTTTAACTTCATTTTAGAGTCAATTAAATTATTATTCTAATAGATAAAAATCTTAAAATACATAAATAAGTATTAATTTATAAAACGTTACTCTTAAATATAGCCAAAAACCTCAATGAATTTAACTACAGAAAATCATGGAATAATATTTAAGAANAAACGTCACTCTTAAATATAGCCAAAAACCTCAATGAATTTAACTACAGAAAATCATGGAATAATATTTAAGAAGCCGCACATAACGACATAACGCACCTGTTGTCGGACCAATTCATTTCCGAACGTCTCGGGGGACCATGTGATAGGGATATGTTTGACAGCTTACATATAAATAAACAGTTATCATACGAATAAGTTAGGTAAGTGTTGTTAAAATGAAAAATTGATTTAAAAATACATTTTTTGTGATCCTACTAAAATCATTTATTTTAACAGATTTAAAAAAATATTTTAAAATATGTTTTCTTGTTTAATTTGATGATAAACAATTAATAATAGTAATGAATTCAATTTCTAAAACAATTTAAAAGTTAACGAAAACATCATAGTAAAATGCGTTAAACAATAACGAATGCTTTTCTAAAAGATGTTGGTTTTCTAGATCTTTTCATGTCATCAGTATCTTTAGGCGCACTAAAATATGCGTAGATATCATTAGCTTGCTGCTTAATCTGATCTCGAGTCATTATTCCTGTATCATTAATTGCATCCATACTGCTCGACTGTTTTAGTTGTATAGGTGCCCTTACCCCCTTTTTTAACATTTCTTGGCCTATATACTTTTGCGTGTTAAACTCGAACCAAGCGCGAGCCTCTAACTGTTCCCGTTCTGTTGGTTCTGCATCCCTCATCATTGACATACATGCTTCCAGCTTTGTTTTCAAAATGTCTAATGTATCCCAACAAGCTGTTACCACCGAACGATTTTTATCATTTTCTCCTTCTATCCTTTGTTTTTTCTTGTGCATATTAGAAACCTTTTGATCTGAAGAACATTGTAAAATTAATGAATCGTTACCTTGTCTGGCCATCCGTTGGATGTCTAAAGTATTGAGTAGATCATGAATGTCTTGCATAGCTTCAGAGCAAGAGTCTCGCATATGTTTACTCTTTTTCAAACGGTACTGCCTTACTACTGGTAACTAAAAAAAAACATTTAGCTGTTAATTTAATAAATTTGTGTTTATGAAATTATGATATTATGAATTTTACTGTGTCATTTATTAACTACACTTCCCCGAATAACTATATAAAACTATACAACACTAATATATACGATATTCTAAAAAAATTTTCTACCAAAGACTTATAAATTTCTTTACTCTAAAACTTCTATAAAATTTTTTAGCTCTATCCTCTCCTCTTGCGCATAATATTTAATAAACTTAAAATTTTTTTATTACAGCAACAGATTTATTTACCTGGTATATGAATTAAAAAATAATCTAAGTAAGAAAATGATTGGTTGATAACAACTTTTCACTTAGTATTGCAGGAGTTATTAATAATTAAAAATAAGTGCACAGTGGGGTGGCGGCACAGTGGGGTCGTGACATAGTTGGGTCCAGTATAGATGATATCTGACAGTGATTAAAATCACTATCATAAAAAACGGTTCGATGCAAATCTGTAGATAGTGTTTAATTTAAAAAAAAAAAATTTGTTAAAATAGAATATTTTGGAATACGGTAGCCATTTGCGCATAGAAGATAGGTCGTCGGGACAAATTTTTTTTTTTCATTTGATAGTATATAACATAACCTTTGATTTGATATAAGTTTAAAGGACGCAGAATCCCGGAACATTTTCAAAAGTTCAGTTGAAAAAGATCTATGTTTTATACAATATTTCAAGTTTTAAACGCCCCCTATATAAGGGTAAATTGTCTAATTTTAATAAAAAGTATGTCAAATGAAATATGTACTTATAATGTATTTAGAAAAAAAAATTTATGCTGATATATACATTTTTCAAAAAGTTATAGCATTTTTAAGTTGAAAATTTAAAATCGAAAATCGAAAATTTTAACACAAAAATAGTGTTTTTTTAACTACGGCAGCCGTTTAAATGTAGAAAAAAAAGTGTCGGGACAAATTTTTTTTTTTCATTTTGTAGTACATAAAATAAGCTTTAATTTGATATATGTTTAAAGGACGCAGTATTTCCGGAACATTTTCAAAAATTAAGTTGAAAAAGTTATTTTTTGTAAAAAAGTTACTATTTTAAATCCTCCCAGTGAGCAGAATAAGTGTTAGATTTTCAAAAAAAATTATATCAAATGAAAGGGAAATATCTAAGGTTTCAATACAAAAAAATATTATTTTTATTTGTTCATTTTTGAAAAAGTTATGGCAGTTTTAAGTACAAAAAACATCCCGATAAAATGTAATTTTTATCGCAAACATTACATTTTTTTTTAAATTTTCGACAGCCATTTGCACATAGAAGATAAGATGTCGGGACAAATTTTTTTTTTTCATTTGATAGTATATAACATAACCTTTGATTTGATATATGTTTAAAGGACGCAGTATTTCCGGAACATTTTCAAAAGTTCAGTTGAAAAAGATCTATGTTTTTTACAATATTTTAAGTTTTGAACGCCCCCTATATAAGGGGAAATTGTCCAATTTTAATAAAAAGTATGTCAAATGAAAGATGTACTTATAATGTATTTAGAAAAAAAAAATTTATGCTGATATATACAATTTTCAAAAAGTTATAGCATTTTTAAGTTGAAAATTTAAAATCGAAAATCGAAAATTTTAACACAAAAATAGCGTTTTTTTAACTACGGCAGCCGTTTACATGCAGAAGATAAAGTGTCGGGACAAATTTTTTTTTTCATTTTATAGCATATAAAATAAGCTTTAATTTGATATATGTTTAAAGGACGCAGTATTTCCCGAACATTTTCAAAAATTAAGTTGAAAAAGATCTATGTTTTTTACAATATTTCAAGTTTTGGTCGCCCCCTGCTCATTAGGAGGTTACGTGATAGATTTTCAAAAAAATTATATCAAATGAAAAGAAAATATGTAAGGTTTTAGTAGAAAAAAATTTATGTTGATTTGTTTATTTTTCAAAAAGTTATGGAAGTTTTAAGAAAAAAAAATCACTATCATAAGAAACGCTTCGATGCAAATCTATAGATAGTGTTTAATTTTAAAAAATTGATGGATAATTGCAAAAGCAACATCAACTTCTATTAAAATAAAATACAAAACCCATAATTTTCATACAAAAATAGCATATTTTTCAATATGGTAGCCATTTGCGTATAGAAGATAGATCGTCGGGACAAATTTTTTTTTTTCATTTTGTAGTACATAAAATAAGCTTTAATTTTATATACGTTTAAAGGACGCAGTATTTCCGGAACATTTTCAAAAATTAAGTTGAAAAAGTTATTTTTTGTAAAAAAGTTACTATTTTAAATCCTCCCAGTGAGCAGAATAAGTGTTAGATTTTCAAAAAAAATTATATCAAATGAAAGGGAAATATCTAAGGTTTCAATACAAAAAAAT
>NW_026099573.1:28597433-28662511 GCF_025091365.1 Daktulosphaira vitifoliae
AACACATCATAGTAAAATTAATACCTTCTCCGCTTCGCATCGAAGCTAAAATTGAAAAAATAAAAAAATTTACCGATTTTTAAATTTGTAATTTTTTTGGATATTTCCCCCATTTTCGGGAAACGAGGGAATTTTTTTCAATTTTTAAGGGTAATGTCTTCAACTAGATACGATTTGTGATCTTTTGACNTTCAATTTTTAAAGGTAATGTCTCGAACTAGATACGATTTGAGATCTTTTGACGTACTTTTGAAAGAAATCGGTCCAGTGAGAGCTGAGAAAAAGTGGCAACAGACATAAAAAAAATAAAAAAAAAAAACACATCTATGTAAAATTAATACCTTCTCAGCTTCGCATCGAAGCTAATATATACTATTGGTGGAAAGTAAGTATGTCTATTTTTGTCATTAGACATTTTTCAACCGCCTTTCTACTCCCACCTAAATATTGACTTATTTTTATCTTCTGAAATAAATGTTCATAAGTTGTTATAAATCATCCATTTTATTAATTAGATAATTTTCCTACACATATGCTAGTTAATGATGATTCAATTTTAAAAGACATGAAGGCGGATGGAATTAATATTTGTTATTAAAATTATATAGTGCTTAAGAAAATATGAGACTTTAATAAAAAAAAAGTTCTTATTATTATTAATATTTTAAATTATATGAAATAAGACGTAATTAAGAAATTCTTTTGTATGTTTTAGATGAAATTTGAATCAATTTTCATTTTTAATCTGACTTGATTTTCTCTTTTTCTCTTATACATAAACAGAACAATTTTACTAGTATGTCAATCATTAAGTTCTATGATAATTATTGAAAATTATACTCTGAAGTTTTAAATATAAACATTTCAGATATACTTACTTATACCTTTTCTGGCGATGTATGTTGAATAAAACAATATAGAAAAATCAAGAAAAAATATTTAATTTAAAATCAATAGAAAAAAAAGGTATTTTTCGAATTTTTTTTCGCAATAACCTTAATAGTTAATACGTATTAAATTTATTGTTTTAGCATTTGAAAAATTTATATTGATGAAGAATTATTCTAAATATCAATATTCAACATATGTTAATTGACAATCATAAACCAATTGAAATTTGATTTATTTCTACAAAAAAAAAAATTAAAATATAAAAACAAAATTCTTACCTGACATCTATCGAGCTTTGCTCCTAAGTGATCTAACAAAAAAAATAGCTCGTTGAAAAGAGATTCGTAATCATTGATTTTAGTTTGAATTTCTAGAACTTGACTTTTTTGTACGTCTAAACCTGCTTGGTTTAAATATTCAAAATTTTTGTCCAAAGTTTTATGTGATTCTGGTTCACACATAAGCCGTTCTATTTCTAATTTAGTCATGCATTCGTATCTTTCTGCTGCAAGAGTAGTGCAGAGTTGTCGTTGTATAATCATATTTTTTAAGCGTATTTCCATATTCTTTATTTTTTTAATGTATTCTAACACATCTGTTGTGTTTTCAAAACCCAATGCTTCACAAACATACTCAGCAGCGGCTATTTCTCTAGATAATTTCTCTCCATCTAATCGATATACATTTACCTGTTAATAAAGTTCTTTTGTAATACGATAACAATTTTTGATGTTAAAGCATTGCTTCAAGGACATTGAACACATTATTATTTAATAATATTACAAAATAAGTCTATAAAAAGTTAATTTTAGTTTACAGATACAATACAATAAAAGACAAGAAGGTTGTTGTTAAATTTTTTTTTTTTGACATATTGATAACTATACAAGGTATAATTTTTTTTTTAATTTACCAAGATAAATAAATAAATAGATTTTTCAAAACTTTTAAGAAATATTTGACGTGTTAAATAAACCTTCCTCATCCTAATTAAATTATTTAATACAATTTTATTCATATCTATAGCAATAAATAACTACCTTGTGATCTGGATAAGTAAACGGAAGTCCATCGGAATTAATAGTTACACTATCATTAAGTAGTGACTGAGATTGTGAATGAGACTGAGAATTACTCTCTGATTTATTTGTAATAGAGTCAGGTGGATTCATTTCTCGGTCAATCTCACCATTTTCAATCAATTGAGTAACCAATTCAGTGTCAGATGTATTAACTTTAGTTTCATTCCCATCCAAATAGCTGTATGTAAGCTGAAATTTTCCTTCATTTTCAGTCGATAATAATCGTTCCTGTTCGTCTATCAACAGGTTCCTTTTTTACATAATTTTCTATCGAACACCGTATTTCACTCTGTGTAGCTAACGATAAACGTCAACGTTACCATCAGCCGTCCCCCCAATACTAAATGCTGTAAAATTTATCGATATTTTTGTTATATATGTAATACTTTTTAAATTAGAGCCATTTACATATTGAATAGTAAAAAAAAAAAAACATGACATTCATTAATAAATTTAATGATTTTACAAAATAAAAAATTTTTTTTTGTCATTTTTTAGCTTCGATGTGAAGCTGAGAAGGTATTAATTTTACTATGATATGTTTTTTTTTTTTTTTTTTTTTTCTGTTGCCACTTTTTCTCAGCTCTCACTGGACCGATTTCTTTCAAAAATACGTCAAAAGATCACAAATCGTATCTAGTTGAAGACATTACCCTTAAAAATTGAAAAAAATTCCCTCGTTCCCCGCAAATGGGGGAAATATCCAAAAAAATTACAAATTTAAAAATTGCTAATTTTCGAAATGTTTTTATTTTTTTTTCTTAAAACTTCCATAACTTTTTGAAAAATCAACAAATCAACATAATTTTTTTTTATACTAAAACGTTAGATATCTACCTTTCATTTGATATCATTTTTTTGAAAATCTATCACGTAACCTCCTAATGAGCAGGGGGCGACCAAAACTTGAAATATTGTAAAAAACATAGATCTTTTTCAACTTAATTTTTGAAAATGTTCGGGAAATACTGCGTCCTTTAAACAAATATCAAATTAAAGCTTATTTTATGTAATATAAAATGAAAAAAAAAACATTTGTCCCGACGACCTATCTTCTATGTGCAAATGGCTACCATATTAAAAATATGCTATTTTAACAATTTTTTTTTTTTTAATTAAACACTATCTACAGATTTGCATCGAAGCGTTTTTTATGATAGTGATTTTAATCACTGTCAGATATCATCCATACTGAACCCAACTATGCCACGACCCCACTGTGCTTATTATTATTATTATTTTTATTTAAATTGATAAAATTGAATAAGGTAAACTTTTTCATCTTATTTATTTGTTGATATTATTAAATTTATTGACTTGTCAACTATATTACTTCCTATCGTTAAAAAAAATTAACTGTTTAATGTTTTGTTTATGTGGTCATCGATAAATTATACAGTATATTTTAGGAAAAAAAACCCCGTTTTTTTTTTATTAGAAACTACAAACCTGTTTAACTCAAGCATTGCAGTTTTTTTATTTATACGTTTCTTTTTTGAATTTATCTTTTCAGCAATTTCCAAATCTGTCTTTTTGGCCTTAATATAACTCTGATTGAATTCAGAAACATCAATTTGAGCACACGTGCCATATGTTAGGATTTTGATAACGATTGCCGCTTGTTCTTGAACATCATTTTTAAGTTGTTCATTAAGAGAATCCATCATATTCAAATTGTCGATAGCCAAGTCACATATTGAAGACATTTCATGATTAATTAATCTCAAGGCATCGATTTTTTTGTCTACGGATGCTGACCAATCACCACTTCCATTTGTTGGCATAACTTGAGTCCGGTGTACCTTTTGAAGTCCTTTAACGTGATCATTGTATTTACGTCGTTCTAACAATACAGAATTTCTTAACTGATTTATACGCAATGTTTTTTCTTTCACTCGATTTTTAATATCCATTAACTTTTCTTGTTTCTGATTTAAGTTTTTCAATAATTTTTTTTCTATTTCATCTACTTTCATTGATTCAAACATTTTGTATTGAGCGGTATTGTGGTTAGTTTCTGGTAAACCAATGACCAACTCAGATTGACGATTTACATTAACTTTTATGCGATTCAATGCTTTAACAGTATTTTTTAACTCGCTCAAACGTTTTTCTTCGGCTTCCGCTAACTTCAAACTACCTTTTAATTTTACTTCTGTCATCTTTTTTCCTACTTCTGCAGCCATTTTGACGGCCGTACGCTTTGCTTGAACTGTCCATCGATGGTCATTTGCTTTTCTCAATATTGAATAATCGTTCATTTTTGGCATCGTGATAAGTAATCAAGTTCGATATTGATCTCTAAGTTGTACTATAGAAACAATTTGAAATATTATTTTCTGTATGCATTTTTAGTTTTTATTAATTTATTAGGTCACCTAGTAATTGAACAACTAATAGTATTCAATAATTTAATTTTTTTGATTAAAATTTATAAATGCAAGTATTTTTATTTACGAACTTTTTATACATAAGTGTGACTCATAGATTATACCACTCTACAATTTTTTATGAAACAATGATTTTATTCATTTTTATGAACCACGATAAAAATTTAGCTCATTTTTAAATATTATTATTTTTTACTATTGTTTTTGGATATAACTTTCGGATGTTACATGTCAAATTAAAATTATTTTGTATAATTGTAAGAGGTTTTAAAATTGTAATAATAAAAGACTGCTGATTAACTTTTAAAAGTTACTATTCAAAATTTCCCTATTATTACTTTTTTTTATTTACAATAAACATCATAACTACAATGATTCATAAAAATAAGTAATACTTTGTGAAATTCATTGTTATGAAAATCAATCATTTGACAAAAAAAAAATATGAAGTAGCATATTTGATAAATCACTATATACATCAAAAGATTAAGTTTATATTAAATAAAACAACGATAAATACATTTTTTTTTTGTAAGAACTGATTAAAAAAATATTATTCGAATTGAGTATTATTAAATGATACTAGAATATTAGGTGTTTTATGGTGACCTTTGTATTGAAATATTTGTTAAATATAGGAAAGATATAGTATTAATAAAAAATCTTTGTAATATTTCCATACATATTTTACTCATGAATATTTTTTGAATCTATTTCAAACCTATAATCTATTTACAAAATAATAAAGGATGTTCTATTGATTTGGCCTTAAAATATTTTAGTAATATTGAAATAAATAAATTTAACTTATTCAAATTAGAAGCTCATTTATTTAATTTTAAACTATTTATTTCGTGATTTACAATTTAGTAACTCAATTGTTCATTCTGAAGTGAAATAAAAAAAAAAACATTATTTCCAACCGTATATTAATTTAAATATTAATTTCAACGACTAATTAATATCATAAGTTAAAACTATTTTAACTAAAAACTGTTGAAATTTTGTATGTGAAAAAAACTTCACAAAATTTGGGTTTAGTTAGTAAATTGAATGATTAACGTTCGAAAAATGTACTACTTTAGTTAATTTACAGTTTATTATTCTAGTTGCAGATTATTTATTGTTGATAAAAGGTAACATTATTGTATTAATATTGTTATTGTCAGATGAAATTAGATTTCTGGCTTCTATAATAGATATTTTGTGTAAAATTAATTAGTAGCCATGAGATATATTTTCATACATGTGTCCACTTAAGTTTACAATAATCAAAAAATTGGGACATCGTATAATTTCTAAAAAATACTGATATATTTATTATTAATGAGTTATAAAAGAAGAAAATAATTTAAAAGTTACTTGATGAGAAAAAAAGAAGAAGGATAATTCAGTTCAATAAAATTCTGGAACTATCATAATTTTAAAAGTTGGTAAGATTTACACAGAAATACTTCAAAAATGTCTTAAACAAGTTGATATAATTAATTGTGAAGTAATATTTGTTTTCAATGAGGTGTCCGTGTGTGTTTAGAGATAATGATTAAACATTGTCTTTTTGTGACTCTTTTTCATAAGAAGTATTAATATTTAAACAGTTCGTGAATGTAATAATTAAATCTTTATTTTTACAATGTTCAAGGATACTTAATACTTAATATGTATAATGTTTGTTTTGGACTTTTAGCAAATAAATTTTTGTAACACATTTTAATTCGACTTATATTGTTAAAAAGATCATGATGATCATCATACCAAATTGGACATTTATTGTTTATACCGACAAAAAAACAAACCCCTTGACATTCAGTAGTGTACAAACGTGAAACGCGACGCTAGTGTAAGGGGTACAGAAGTAATGGTAGTAGTAGTGAGTGAGAGTACATTTTGCTTATTAATCGAAGCGTCGAGGCAGAACTTGCCTGTACACCACTACCGCCGAGCGTTGTCTCATGGGAATCTGGAAAATAGAACAAAAAATTAAAGTAAAAAGGCATAGGAAGGAAAGAGTGGGTAAGGTTGTTTGGAGGCGATAGAGAATGGAGATGTAGGGTGGCCCACAATATATATATATATATATATACAACTTGTGATCATTATATCCTTTTGCCCCTGTTACAACAGAACACTATTTGAAGCCATATTTTTTGTTTTCCCCAACATCATGGTCAACGTTGACTCACACAGTATTTTTTTTTTTGCCCTCTAAAAGTACTAAAATGGATCGGTAAATACCATCTCTCATTCCCAATAACAAGAAAATAATTTAAAAGCAAATTTAATTACTTCGTGGACTTTTAAATTAAAAAAAAAACTTATTATCATATAATAATAATTATATTTTATTTTATTATGTAACCTCTTAAATAAAATAACAATAACAGTCCCGTGTTAAAAAAATTAATTTGAAATAAATTTTAAAAAAAAATTATTTAACTAAAGGGTGATATAATTTATTTTTAAAAAAATATATTTTAAGTGATATGTTGTTTATAATCAGTATTTTGATTATTACATATTAGTGTTATTTATGTATCTTATCATATATTTATGTTCCTAATATCAGCAATGGAATAATATTGGGAATATCTCTGTTTTCCCTAAAACATTACCACTATAAAAGATGTATGTGTTAAGGAATAGATATAGTACACAAGTCTATTCTATGAAAATATTATTAATTACATTAACTTAACTATGCTATTTATCTATAATAATATAACAAATTTAACGGTTATATGAGATGTATACCAATTATTACACCGTAAATCTACGGCAAATCTTCTCTACTTACTTTGAACAATAAAGTTAGTAGTTATCACACAAGTACATTATAAACAAACAATAGTTTCATATTATTCTATACAATTGACTAAGTTTTAGTTGTTTAATAGATATGGTTAACACTGGCCATAATAAATTATTATTTCGAACTTATTATTTGTTCTATATTTCAAAAAAAAAAATAACTATTATTACTATTCAAATTACATGTTAACTTAGATTATATTTATGAATGTAAGTTCATCAAGTAATTCTCAATGAAATATGAAAGTGTTTTATAAATTCTGAGTAACATCGTTCTAATTTGTGATGATAATCATTTTTTAACGTTTGGAGTAGGCAGTGAAAATTTTTTATGTCTATATTCTCCTTTTAAAATTTACATATTGTTATGCCATTAACTATTAGAGTAAAGATAAATAGTTAATTTGACAACTTTTAGTTATAAGCTAACACATAGAAATTATAATTTTTAAACTTTGTATAAATGTATGGAAAACTTGTGTTATAAATTAATCATTCCATATCCACAGTAATAATATTTGTAGTTAACATAATATATCTTTTTACACAAATTTTTTACTATGATGTGTTTTTTTTTACTTAATTAATTAAGTAAAATTATTTTTTATAAGTCAACGAGTTGACGTCTTTGTGTATATTTGTTGAAAAAGGGGTAATACGAAAGCTGTATGTCAAGAATGAAAGGTAAGACGACCGTTAATCCCAAGAGACACATTTCATTGAGCTTCTTNACTTAATTAATTAAGTAAAATTATTTTTTATAAGTCAACGAGTTGACGTCTTTGTGTATATTTGTTGAACAAGGGGTAATACGAAAGCTGTATGTCAAGAATGAAAGGTAAGACGACCGTTAATCCCAAGAGACACATTTCATTGAGCTTCTTGTCACAATTCGTTGGAAAATCGTTGTGATGGGAGAACATAAGTTGTTCATTAGATTAATAAGGATTGTAACAGTATTTACAAGCCCTTTCTATCGTATCACTCTGAGTTAGAGAAACTTTATGCTACCATTATTTCATCCTGTCATCCAGTTTCTACAAACATATTATTCACTAACTTGTGTAAAATACTGTATTTTAACCATAATATTCCAGCTCACCAAAATTAACAGTATATCAATAAATACATTTTGATAAAAGGATGTACTTGAAAACTCCCTTGGAATATTTTATAATTTTAAAAATCACAGTTGTAAATATAAACATTTAAATGTTACCAATTATCATAAGTTACATTATAACAACATAAAAATAGCTTAGTACTTAATAAAAGTTTTAATATAACTTTTGGTAAACCTTTACTTATATGTAATAAATATTATATACTATAATTATTATCGTTATAAAACATATTATCATTTTTTTCTCCTCAGAAGTTAATAGTGTCTTATGCTGTATGATAAAAAAAAAGAAAAAAATGGTCCTATCCCGCTTCGGTCTCCCTTAAAATTGTTTCAACTCTTATTTTTAAATCAAAGCATATGTGTTCAACCAACTACTAATTTAATCGAAAACATATTATATTTTTATTTAATAAACAAAATTGAATCAATTTTAAAGGATATGGAGAAATTCATAGATAGTAAGGTATTATTAATTATTGAAGTGAAAAAAATATAATATGTAGTATACTTGTAAAGATATTGCATAAGCCATAGTTTAAAAAAACATCCCATAAAATTTTAATATTAAGGTTCAAATACAAATGTTTATGTTTCAACGTCAATCTGTTAATATAAACAGTATAAAGGACTTTCTGGGTTCTATAAACTTAGGGAAAACCACCAAGTGGTTTGGAAAATTGCCAATCATTCATTAAAAGACCCCATCACTCTAGGGAACAATGAGTATTCTACCTCTAATCCAAAATTCTAAAACTGATCTCTTTGGTCAATAATCACAACACTGTTACACAGATATTTTAAACTATAATTTAATAATCATGCATTTTTTCTCAACTGTTAATTTTTTTAGTACATAGTAAAGACATTATAAAATGTCTCAATAGATATCAATATCTCTTTTCTAATATGGAATAAAATTATAGTATTGTATCTACCGGGATTGAGTAATAAAGCATTTTTTTAAAACACTGATATCAACTAATGCGAAGAAAAAACAGCATTTATGATAGTGGTTAGTTTAAAGATTAAACAAAAGTTAATACTAAAGTCATAAATCTCAAACAGCGTGTGATGGTTTGATGATAATATACGTAAGTTAAAACACTGAATTGCACGCGGAGTACATAACGTCAGATGAAATGGAGAAGGTTAAAGAGACTATTTTTGAGATAAAACAAAATACCAACTTTGATACTATCATAAATATTTTTATGTGACTTTTGATATTCCTTGAAAAATATTAAAGGAGAAAAATAATAGACCCAATAATATTAATAGAGAACCACAAAGCATAGTTAGTGTACTTGTATGTTAAACAATTTTTTTTGCATTTGCTTTTTTTAGTATTTATTTTCTAATAAAAAGAATAATTAAAACACAAAACAATAAAAAAATTTTATCTAAGAAAATTTTCTTTTTAATAAGAATAAAACAAATATTTGTCATATATACTCAATTTTTGTAGCCGTTTGAGAAAATATGTATATTAAAATAACATTGAAATATATTCATACAATATATATAAATTATACATCATAAAAATTGCATAGTTAATAATTTAAAATTGTTCTAGCTTAATCAAACATAAAAAAACCTGTAAAAATTTAAGAAAATTAATATAAACCAAAGTTTGTGCTTAAGAAAACACAACTTTCAAGTTTAATCTCAATTCTTAAGTAAAATGTTACAAACCACTATAATAAATTTATATAATTGTACACTTCTAAATATAAGTTGTTATTCAAATTAAAACATAAGTGTACAAAAGTTCCAAAGAATTATTAACATTGAGGTGAAACTAACTTAGTACATGTATAATTTTATGAGGAATAATGAAAAATATTATATGTTGTAACAAATTTTAGTTTTCACTTTAAATAAAAAAATGTTAAAAATAGAGAAAAAGTGAACTTAATTTAAAATTTAATTAATGTAACAATTGGTTTGGTGCCACAACCAAGGAAATTTAACTTTATTGAAAAATAACTTACTGTTAATTTTAAATAAATATGATTTTTTTTCGTAATACAATATAAAAACCATATTTTATTAATAAACAAAATTTAAAAAGTAATTGCAGAGATATGGGGATTATTATTAGGAAATTGGGGGTTGATGTAAATATTAAAGCCTAACCTTAATAATATAAGCGACTCAATAAAATTATCTTACCTTTTTCTATTCTTGTTTATTACATAAAGTTTTAAGGGGTAAAGCGTATAAAAAATATTCGCACTTACCTTTCTTTTCTTTCATAATTATTTTAATTGATTTTGTATTAAGGTATTAACCGATGTTGTTATTTATTTGTTAAACATTTATTTCGATTAATTATATTTATATACAAATTAGATCTTAACCATCAATTTCCACTTTTATTACCTCGATAATATATGTCATTTATAAAATACGCACTTCAAAAAAATCTAATGGAATCTGTGTATTTTATGATTTACCATCATTTTTATTTAATTTTCAAATTATTTTCATATAATACTAAGTTTTTACTAATAATATCTCCGATAAATTACCTATAGTCAATATCGATATTCTTAAAACTCACTCTGAACTTGTCAAAATAAAATTAGAAGAATATGTCTATCTATATTCAAAGTAAAATTAACAGGACTATGGTGGCCCAGCGTTTCTCAGCATAGTCTTTGCTGTCGTGAACACAGTTTATCTCGTTTATCATATTACAATACACCTTTTAATACGTCAATTGCTTATTTATTAAGTAAAAGGCAGATTATAGCCGTAAGACTGGCAAATACACATGCAGAAAATATCTCCAAGATGTAGGTTCCTATTGTACTTATATACTAGAATAGTGTTGGTATTAATATAAGTACTATGCTCTAGTACTGGATATACACTCCAAAATAATTTTGTAAATCATTGTTTAGTGGGTCAATATTACTCTCTACCCAAACTCAAAGACTGGCGGATGCACGAGCATAGAGTACTACTTCTATAATAATTATTACTTATTACAATATTATGCTTCTGCACTCTGATCGGCACATTTATGGCTGTCTATGGGTGTAGGGCACGATAAAGTTCAAAATCTTTATACAAAGACTAAGGATATTATACTTAAATAAATAAAATTACGGTTATACACTCTGTTCGGCATATTTAGGGCTGTTCATGAATGAAGGCCACAATAATTTTTAGAACTGTTCATCAAATATATGACTATTATACCTGAATAAATACTATTACACTTCTTCAACATTTAAGGCTGTCTAGAAATAACTAATAAATAAAATAACTAATACTTATTCCGGAGTAAAATATTTTAAATCATTTAAAAACAATGTTCATCATTTAGGATAATATGAAAAAAAAAAAGTTTTAAGGAAAAAATATTTAATTATTTGCTGCAGATCCCATGTAAGAGAATATTGACCAAGATTTACAATTATAATATACTTTATTTTTTTTAATGGTAACATACATTTTAATTATATTTCAAAATATAGAGTAATCTAATTAAGAAATGATCGATAACATCTTTTGGACTAGTACTTTGGAAGATATTATCATTTTCATACCTAGGTGGGACAATAAGTATGATTGAAAAATGACTCGGGATAAAAATAAGAGCACCCTTTTCTCATCTCTAATAATTACTTTAAATTGTTAATAACTTCTGAAATACTGGTCTAAAAGTTGTAATTGACCAGTCATTTTCTTAATTAGATTATTTTCTATAAGATAGTTAAATATGTGTGTGTCCATTTACAGAAATAAATTTGATATTCTTTTTAGTTACAATGATTCTAAAAAGTAATTATTAGCTGATAAATCAAAAGATATACAAAACTAATAAAAATATTTTTTTATAATATTGTATTTATTTTAGGAGTGGTTTATGATAAACGGATTACCTTGAGTATTTGTGATATTTAATATATGTGTTCATAATTACACTACAGTAGATATATTTAAGCTTGAATTAGTATTACGCACAGAAAGATGCAGGTTTGCTATATTCGCCTCCCGAAACCTAAGCAATGATGTAATTTGATACATCCAATTAAAATGCAAATGACATTTCGTTCCAATTTCATTCTCTATGAATCAACTTTAACGCTTCGTTGATCTTGTACTGTGAGTCCATTAAGTTTTGTCGAAATTCCGTTTATACGGAACGTTTACTCTATGTCCTTCAAGACCCTCTTTATCTGCATATTTTTTAGTTTTGGTGACTATTTCATTACAATTTCTCGCCGTAAGAATTAAAGGACAATTTGTTTTATAACAATTTTTCAACATATTAACGTGATACAATAGTTTATTTTAAACAAATAAATCGTATAATGAGGAAATATAAAATTTTTGTAAAAATCGGCATTCTTGAATTTTGTCAGAATAAGTTTCAACTTATACAAAATTCTAACTTTTTCAATGGGTTTACAACCACAAACTGACATTAAAAAAATGTAAACAGATAAGAAAGTTACCCTTATAAACTCGTATTGTATGGTTGAAGGCTATAATAAAATATTTTTATGACACTTGTCTTCGTAAATATTATAATACATCATTTTTATTTAAAAACACAAATACGTATATGTATATAGATTATTATAGTAATATTTCTATATATAATATTGTTTCTTCCCTCAATTTAGTGGTGTCTATTATTCACCATAATTTTATTTTAAACTCAATCAATTTATCATTATCATTTATTAAAGGCAATGCCTTGTTGTTGAAGCCATTCCTCTCTGTTTGACGCCAAATTCTTTAGTGAAACAAAAGACGCACAGTTCATGAGTTCCAAGATAAAATTCATTGTACTTCATCTAGTTAGTAACAACTAATTAATTAGGAATATCATAAAGATCTTTAATACAGTTGTTTCCCTGTTGCTTTCTGCGTCCTCATGGTCGATAGTAGACCTTTGAAGATGATTTCTCATCTGCAGGACATGCGATTGTTCTTCTCTTGCTACTCATCCACCCTTTTGACCGTTGGTTTTCAGAGTTTGTTCCTTATTCCGTGAGTTGGTCGGAACACTAGAATCGTCTGCCTAAGACTTTCCGCCAGTGAAGCTCGGGGCCCTAGGTTCGCTATACAATTAGTATATGCAAGCCATATACTCCCCTGAGGAATCAATTTATAAACAACATTAAAATGATCCTAAAGTAGTCTCAAATCATCATCGTAATATATTTTATGTAATAACCACAAATTATTTCTGATTTATTTGAACGCTAACTCGGATGCTTTTTTTTAATAATATATAAGTTTACCATTTATATTTCAATTTTGTTGCATTATAACAATGTAAAAATAAATTACTGAGATATTTTTATTTATTTTAATGTTTAGCTAAATAACTAATAAAATGACAATTTGCAAATAAAACTAATAGTTTTAAAGAAAATCAACATTTTTTAGGTCAGTGATGGTTTATTTGGATAACGGAATAATAAGAAATAGTTGATCAAGGGTTAAAGCAGAAAAATCATCTTAGACAAGTACCCACTAAATATATTCATATATTCACAAAACATAGAATGACAGAATGACCGCACCGTAGGCAGAAATCCACAAATTGACCTTATGTGTTTCCCTGAGGGGAACCTGAAACTGCCGGAACTGAACTAGCAGGTGACGCAGAATACAAATCCTCCGGAGATCGAAGAAAACAAATGAAGGAGAAACCAAATCCATCGTCGCTTGAAAATATTATTTCGTTTGCACTTTACATTTTTCCTGACACAGCCCAAACCTAATGTCCCGTGGGAAAAACTGGTTTTGTATTCAAAATATATTTGAAAACTTCTTTTATATTTTCGATTCTCTGATCGTAGGTCAAATCTATTAGTTTTATTTATGACTATAACCATTGTTTAGTAAATAGTATTATAGACTAAAAATGCAAAATACTAACTTAGTACCTAATCTAGTAAAATTAAAAATAAAATTGCTTAAAAAAGGGGTATTTTAAGTTTTCGGCAAATCAAAAATTATAATGCGACCTATTAAAAATTTTACTCTCATTGTTTTTTTGTTAAATAATTATTTTTTCATGTAAATTAACAAATTCAAATTTTGTTTATTTTTACAAACCATACTAAATATTATTTTAACTAATAAATAAAAATTATGAAGGGTAGTTCTCATGAGTAAATTTTGAATGTCAAATGGAAGTCAATAAATTTATTTTTATTATTAAATGGGTATTGGATTAAATAAAGTTTTGAATGATCAATTTCCTATTTTATCACATTATTTTTGGTTTCGATGTATAGCTCAGAATGCTATTTATTTTGATCTGCCATATATTATACGTTATAATTATGCATCAGTATAAGTTGAACTCACCACCATGCAATCTCACTTTATTTATTCAAATTCTTGTAACTCACAATTATTCATCTTTTATCAATTCACTTATTCTTTTACAAAATAAAGACTAGAAAAAGCTATTTTGAAATGTTTAAAAATTAAGAATAAAAAAATGGAAAGTACTCATTTTATTGTTAAAAATATATATGTATAAAAATTAGAGTACGGTAATGTTCCAGTAAAGTGGAGAAAAAACATTGTTTGTATTAGTATTAATTAATATCTAATAATAATTAAAGTCACTGTCATGTAAAACGCTTAAATGTTTATTTGAAAAATATTTTAAAAAATGTATTTTTAAGTAAAAATAAAAGATACTAGACTTAAATATAACAATTTGAAAAATTTGTTTTGATTCAAACATTACTCATGTAGGTAGAAATATACATTATATCATTAAAAAATTAGATGATTATAGACTTACTTATAAAAGACAAAGAATTGGAACGTCTTTATTTAAAATAGTTTAGTATATAAAAAACTTTAAATTTGATTTGGATTTAAATATAGAGCAGATGGCATTGATAATAGGGTAATTCATTCATTTATCAATCTTCGTCGATTTATCAACACATCTAATATGCGAGGACTCGTCTTTTGCTTTTTTTTACTAAGGATTTAATTGACACTATGCTGATTTTCATTTGTGTTAAAATTCAACTTATTCAACTATTGAGAATAGTATATTTCCAGTAGTATATTTTTTATATCGTAGCGTCGGGACAATTACATAATATGATTCATTGCTGATATACAGGGTGGCCCACCACTCACTGACAACTTAAATAACTTTTGATCCAGTTAATATTTTTAGTTGATTTTTTTTTTAAATAATAGTTATACGTTAGGTCTATAGCTATATCTCAATAATTAATTTTTTTACATTTTATTAAAAATATTAATTATTTTTAAATTTTAAATAAAATGTAAAAAAAAAATCTAAGATAGCTATTTTGTAGAGTAGAATTTAAGAAAAATTTTAGTAAAAAAATATCTTATTAATATTCAGTAGTAAATATTCTGTAGCGTTTTGAAGTTTGTGAAAATTTGAATTTTCATGTACTATTTTACGGTATTAAACATTGAAATACGTATTGAGAAAAGGACAGAAGAAAACGATATATTTTCAATATACTTTTGAATGAGAGAGATAAGTAATAATTGCCTTATCTAATTTCTTATCATAGTATTAATGCCAAGTTTGTAATGTATACACATTATCATCATATGTATACACAGTAATCATGAAAAGATAGCGTTTTCTTCTGTCCTTTTCTCAATACGTATTTCAATGTTTAATACCGTAAAATAATACATGAAAATTCAAATTTTCACAAACTTCAAAACGCTACAGAATATTTACTACTGAATATTAATAAGATATTTTTTTACTAAAATTTTTCTTAAATTCTACTCTACAAAATAGCTATCTTAGATTTTTTTTTTACATTTTATTTAAAATTTAAAAATAATTAATATTTTTAATAAAATGTAAAAAAATTAATTATTGAGATATAGCTATAGACCTAACGTATAACTATTATTTAAAAAAAAAATCAACTAAAAATATTAACTGGATCAAAAGTTATTTAAGTTGTCAGTGAGTGGTGGGCCACCCTGTATAATAATAATTTAATGATATACATTTTGTTAAATTAATTGAAGAACTACTGACATTAAATATTGAGATTATCATTTGCTATTTTATTATAGATAGATAGCAATAATTTAACATCAAAATAGATATACAGTCTATTAATACTTTTGAATTTCATTATTTTAGTTTTTTAATTTAATTCTACAATCTACAAAAAATGAACATTTAACTCGGCGAGTAGTTTGCATCAACATCGCTATTTTAAATAAATAGTACAATTTTCAAATTATTATATTAGTAATACAAAAATCATGTCCTGCAAAATATTTAGATTTATTTTCATTGCAAATTAAATTATTTCAGTAAAATTTTTCTTATTTAACAATTTAATTGTAATCATTTGTATTTAAAGATTGGTTTTACATGGATCTAGTTTCTTACAAGGATCTGGTTTTGGCTTACAAGGGTCATCTTTTGGACAGCAAGGGTCTGGTTTACATGGATCTTTTCTGCATGGATCTGGTTTAGGTTTACATGGATCGGGTATTTTGCATGGATCTGGTTTTGGCATGCATGGGTTGCAGGGATCACATGGGTCTCTTGATGACATAGTTCTTGCACCAATCCTAACATTTGCAACTTTTACATCCTTAAGTTTAAATAAAACTTGCCTAATAAGTGCCATTGCTCTTGATAAGTTGAGAGTAGTGTTTTAAGTTATTACTCTGTTTGAGTGTGACTGACAAACGATTTGGAAATTATCTGTCGACTATAGGTTTAAATGTTTAATAATTCATGTTACTAATAATTTATTAGTAGCCAATACATTTATTATAATGGCTGATCAATAACAACAAATATTTTTTATTGAATTGAATCGATTCAATATACGATACTGAAAAATCTCGTAGTATATCTAATAAATTATTATTAAAAAATATATAATTTGTAACAAAAATTTACAATATACATACTCATTTTATTTTTAAATTCATTATATTACTATTAAAGGTATCTTTAATATTTATATATTTTATATAGTAATTTACTGTGAATAGTAGTTCTTCTTACTTCGCCTATGAAAGGCACAAGTTCTACATGGGTTTGCACAAAAGTAATTTGTGATAATAAATATACACACATGTATATAACAAACAGTTACTAGAAAATAATTACAAAACTTTCGTCTACAACAATGATATCTAGAATCCCTCCCCCAAAAATATATCTTGAAAATGAGATGTATTCTCTAATACAATAATGTGTACTATATAAATAAGGTTGTTTTTGTTGACGAATTAAGGCATACAATGAGCGACATATTATAAATAGAACATTGCCCAAGAGACATTGATGGTAATGCAGAAATAATAATTTTTCATGCGCAAACTTTAGAGCTGCCCGCTGACAAGTAGTGTAAAAAGTAAGCACCCCTGAGACCGACGTGACAGATATCGAAAACGTTTGCAGTTAAGTTTTCCGATCATTTTCACCGCCCACCACAAAGTTATGTTATTATTCAATTTTGTTTTGACTGCACTATGGTTTATATATTCGTCAGCTTTTCGAACGAATTACTAACAAGTTTTCCAATTTCTAGAGAAAACTGACAAATTAATTTTACCGAATAATTGTTTCGTAATTTTTCTCTAGAAAATTTAAAAGTTGATAGCAACATAATTTTATTCCGAAAAATTGATAAATATTAAAATCATAAACAATTAATTCTTTAGAGTTAATAAAAAACCTTATTTCTTTTAGTATTTAAATGTTTTTTTAAAGTTTGGCAATATAGACGTTCAAAAAACTATATAAACACTAAGCTTTGTTACTTATTTTCTAAATTCTAAATGTTGTTTCTCTTCAATATACTCAATATTTTTAATTTATTCAAAAGTCAAACTATATTTGTATGTATGACATTAATGTATAGACATTAATTATTTTACAAATTTCATTTTGAGTTTCAAATCGTTCAGATGTTATAATCACAAAATTGTTCATTGTATAATACTTTTACAGTTTTATTTGATGTCGACTTGCATCATTAGGTTACTGAGTTTGTTAACTAGTTTAACATTTCATAATTCTCAATCAAAAATGTATGAAGTAATCGTAATTCCAAGCAATGAGTAGTTAAATAATTTAACTTAAATCATATATTTAAGTAAGAATTATTTCAGTACAATAAATACTAATTTTATTAAAAATTATCAATAAATCGTGACCAAGTAAAAAGTTACACGCTTAATTATTCACTATATGAAAGGAAAACTTTAAAAACAAGAATATTTCAAGAATTATTTTCCAATTTTATAGATAGAACAAATGAACAATAATAAATAATCGCAAAAAAAAAAATATCTAGTGTAAATATTGTGTATATTTTCATAAAAATAGTATTTACACATGTATATTTTTTATCATTTTTCAAAACGATATAATTTGCAAAATACATTTTTACAAGATGTATAATATGACTGGACTTTGCCTAGCTAGGGTTCCAACCGAGATTCGGTGGCCTGCAGGACTCATGCGCCATTTCTTTAATTATATTCTAATTAATAGCTCTTTGATTTATAAGTATCATATATGAATAAATATTTATTATAGTAATTAAATATAGTATGAAATTGATATTTCATAATTTGCTATTGTAATTTTTACGGAGAAGTTATAAAAAATTATAATATAGTTGTTACTTTTATGGAAACGCGTATAAAAATCGAAGGGCTTAATACAAAACTTTTTAGAAAATAATTTGTTTTTTAAATGAATAATAATCTAAAAAAAGACAGGATGGAAAAAATCTAATTAATTATTTAAAATTAGCTCAAAAAACATGATTTAGCAGTCTATTTTGGCCTATGCTGAGTAAAAAAATTTATCATATTAGTGATATAATATAACTGTTCAATTCAGTATAAAAACGAATTTTATAATCTTATATAAATATTTAAAAAGTATTATTTTAAAGTCGCCATTTTTACAGTAGATATTTGTCTAAAATTGTAAAATTACGTGTTTTTTTCCTAATATTTGGTGACTATAAGTTGAACTAGATTTTAATCGTGTTCTTTTGACGTATTAATCATTAATATTAGTCCAGTGAAAGCTGAGAATTATTATGGACAGATAAAAAAAAACGCATAACATTACATCATGTGTATTGAACAATTTGAGCAATTTCAAAAATTCTTAGTCGTTTTTCTTAACTAAAGGATGACAATAAAAATTTTAAATACGTTAAACTCTTCCTTCCAATCTAAGTCTCCATTATTACCTCCTTTAGTTTTTAGGAAATCTTTTCTGATTCCATCTTTCCAGAGTAGCCTGCTCAAGCAAACAGTCTTTTGCTCCTTGAAGCATTTATTTCCCTTCTTAAATCTTTATTTAATTTCTATTCAAATTTATTCTTTTGTGTTACAATAGTATCATGGTATTTAAATTGTTCCACTTTTTTAAACTCATAATGACCCGTTAATATGGTCTCGGTTATAGTAATGTTACCTAGATCCCCACTAACTTCTTTGTAATGCGATTTTTCTATGTTGAGATGTACCTCCACTTTTTTTGTCGATTCCATTAACTTGCCAAAAAAATCTACCATTTTTAGTTCTTCTTCCCCTAACAGAACTATATTGTTTGCGTAGACGAATACGCTATAGCAATTTCTATCATTATTACTCCTTCAACTCCTTTCATTATTCATTTCTCGGATCACCTACTCTAATACTAAAATAAAAAGGGAGGGCATATATGTGCTATTCCCCAATCCACTACTAAAGTGGATTTTTTTCCTACACTTCTTTTATTAATAATTTATTTGAAACTAATAACTAACTATATACTTAACTATAGTTACGTATATACTCTCTATAATGGAGATATCCCCATGCTTTAATACTTAATCTAGAATGTCATGGATATGAAAATAGAAATTCATATTAAAATACAAAATTTTTAAATTAAGAAATAATGTTATAATTTTGTAAAATTACTAATATTTTACAGCAGTAGGTTTATCATATGATCTACCATTAAATGTGAAGGACAAAGATAGAAATTAAGATAAACTATAAAGGTATATCTCTATACAGCAGTGTCATTCAAGTTGTTTAAAGTGAAGAACATATAATTTTGAAGAAATTTAAAATAAATGTTGAGATTTACATGTTATCCCACTTTACTATACAAAAAATTTACTCAATTTTTCAACTTTTAATATAAATAATAACTTATTTTCCTTATACATATTTTTCTTGGATTAATTACTCCATTAGTAGTAATTTATTCAGCTAATATTTAACAATAATTTAAAAATTGACATTCATACTCGAAAATATGTAAATAACTGTTAACTTATTATTAATTTCGTTAAAAGTTGAAAAAGTATTAATTAAATAACATCTGTAATATTTTACATTAACTTTGTATTTTAAGGACGACTAATTAATTTGATTACTTTTCGCTTTTCTCTAGGAATATGATTAAATGACCACCTTAAGATGGCCTTTTAGTTGGATTTCTTAGCCGTACCCCAGAGTGAGGTCCGGACCTTTTGCTCCGCTTAAGGATCACGTTCAAGGTCGGATCCATCGAGCTTGATGCAGGCTCGAGTCAGAAAAGGATTGTCTGATCCAGATATTCGCAGAATCCGTCCTGAAAAGGAAGGAGGGGTGAACGTATGAGTCAGTATTAACCCTAGTTCTCACAACAAGGGCGACATAAGGCGGTAGTTGAACAAATCGCCTTGTAAAAGATGATAGAGAAGAAGAAGACCATTCCAATCAGTACTAAGTCTTGCTACAACCTTTATGTGGTGCAACAGGGAAACAAACACTTCATTAGGATTTCAATAGTTGAAGAAAAGAAAAAAAAACTACCCCCAAAGTGATGAGACAGTCTCAATACCCTATGATTTCAAATAAAAATAATGTTTAATTACTTTTTTAATGTTTCATCCTAATTTTTTTTATATCTATATATAAAAATATTATTTAATTTTAGAAGCTTAATAATCAATATTAACAAGGTGAATTGGAACTTGATAGTACTGAACAAATTGATTTAAATTTTATTCTGATTATGCCTAAACAAAAGAAACTTTAAATTGTAGTACTATATTATTGATATAATGGCCTACAATATAAAATTTTCAAAAAAAAATTTAAATGTTTAATTGATTCACATATTCATTCGAAAATAAGACAAGTAATAGATATATTGAAAAATATTTGATATTGATATTATAAAAGTAAAAACTTTACACGAATAATAACACGCCTCCTTAATAAAAATTAATTATAAAGCTGTTGTAAAACTTTTAATTCGACAATAGACATTTATTCTTCAATCAAAGCATTAGGAAAAATAAATTATACAATAATTATAATTTATTCTATAAATTAAATACAAAAAGAAAGTTCTTAGAAGTTAAATGATCGAAATACGGGTGTTAGAAAAAAAAATAAGTAAAATGTTTTTAATTACAAATAACAAGCAATATTTCCAACAGGATTTTTACGCCGCTGTCTCTAGAGATTTATCGCACTCTCTTATTTAAGAGTAATACAAACAAATAAAAAAATACAACATTTATTTTAAGTGAACAACTTTATAAGTAATTAATATATATTAAAAAATATGAGTTAATTTTTTTCAGGAATATTACTTAAATATCTTTATAAATGCTTTAATTTATTACAGCACACATTAGTGTTTATTATTATTTATTTGATGAATTATAATCATGAAATATATAGTAATTATATTTAAAAATTTTGGCTCTTACATTCTAAAACTTTTATCAAAAACCAAAATTTAAAAGTATAGATTTGTTTAATGAAATACGACTCTCTTATCATTTACTTAGTCAGAAGAAATACTATAATATTGATTACAAGTTTTACTCTATGTACTATTTAGTTCAAGTTCAAAAATATCAAGGACATTAAATAATGACCTGTATAATAAATAATTGATCATATCATGCATTGCAAAATTTTTGTTGTTTTAAAGTCCGTTCTAATTATAATGACTAGATGGTTATTGTTTTAAAGTTAGTATTTACACGCTAATTTCAAGTAGATTATTAAATGATTAATTCTATCTCTATTATCAGTTACATTTGTTTTTAACAAAGTTTTTTTACAAGGTAATTTGCCATATGTCGTATTATATTACCATTTAAACGAGCGTTTCTACATAAATATACACGCAATGTATTAATGCGACTATAAAGCGTAACGACTAAACATATTTTTATATTCCTACTCGACATATTACATACATATAGTATAATTTTAATTGAAAAAATATTAGCTCATTATTAAATATTTTTCATTACTACAGAATAGGTGTGGTCTTAATGTTCATATTAAATAAAATTGATGCCTTTAAAATTTGAATAAATTTTTTCTTTATATAAAAAAAACTGTGCTTATTTTTACAAAATAGATTCTCATTACTAATGTTTTAGGTGATTTAAGTAATTTAGCATGGCTAATATTTAAACAATTTTCATTATTTTATGCTAACCACCACTTAACTTTTTATGATTTACATAGAGAAATTCATAAATAATAAAATATTCATTTTATCAGAGACTATTGAGAGATTTTCTATTTTGTAAGAGAAAAATTGTTTAGTTTAATAAACTCCACAATACAATGCAGTTAAATAATTTTTTTTTCAGCTCCTTCAAGAATAAATACCCCTTTTACTTAAATATTTTATAATGGGAATAGCACTATTATACAAACAGTTAGTTGGTAGCCAAGACTCAAGTTGAACTTAAATTTTCAAACTGAAAGTGTTAATGTCACAGGAATGTCAAAATGGCTTAGGAAAGACAAGAATGAAAAAAGGCATTTTGATCAACAATGTCTCTTGAGCGTTTAGAGATTAAAAAAATTCTCTCTCAGAAACGTTATGACTATTATATACCCATTCTGTCCATTCAAGTTTTCTTTTTGACGTCCTCAATTGTCCTACTTCTACACTGGTTATTCTACACCTTCCAGTAGTGTTTCCAGTCGTTGTATCGGTTCGGTGGGCTACAAACGTACGCACAGATAAGCAATTTTCTTCGTTCGTGATTGGAACGGATCCCATGGGAGCAAAAACTCCATCTACAAATGAACAGGCCGTGACAAGAGCAATAATTCGTCCTCCGCATAACGTGCTGCACTGTAGTAATGTACACCAGAATACGCACATATTTATGTACACATCGTCGTATAGCATGCGGATATTGTGCAATAGAGTCTCAATCCTGATGCTGTCATAATTTAGATGGATTCCATTGCAGCACAATGACAATGTCAATTACAGGCTAACGAATAATATACTACTGAACTTCAGCCAATAGCGTTATAATGAATAATTATTATAGAAAAACCACGTTGTAAAAAAAAATGTTATATTGTTATGCTATCAATGTTTTTCGATACTAATGTCATGTATAAAAAATATGCATGCATGCGTTTTGTATACCAGAGGTAAAATATCACAAATCACACTTTTTTTGAAAATAAGTTTAGACTATGTTGTATTTCTCAATAAATAGGCATTTTAGTAGTATAGTATCACCTCATTTTCCAAAAAATGTGATTCATGAAAATTTACTTTCGACGCGTTATGATGTACACAATTTCTAAATTGATATTTTTCAATTGTAATAAAAAACTATTCTTAACTGTTATTGTATTGAAATGTTATAGCTTAACTTCGGAACTACATTTTACAATTGAACTTGCCTCATGCAAAATAATTTGCATAATATCACAGTAGAATACTTNCTATTTTTAACTATTATTGTATTGAAATATTATAGCTTAACTTCGGAACTACATTTTACAATTGAACTTGCCTCATGCAAAATAATTTGCATAATATCACAGTAGAATACTTACTAATGACTTAATGAGCTTACACTGTTAAATTAGTTACGATACGATACGAGCTAAAGTTAAACAAATTGTCTTGAGTTTACATCTATATCAGTAATTTTTACAATCAAACTCTTAAAATAAATTTGACTAAAAATATTAACAATTAATTAATAACAATAAAATTCAAAAAATATTAATCGTTTATAACTGACGTTCAAAATGCGATAAAGCGTCGCAAAATTTACTGTAATAAATTCGTTATTGTTATTATTTGCCGTGTAATTGCGACTTGACCCTTGACATGTTCTTTAAATTGTTTTGATGAGACCCTACTGTGAAATAAGTGGGAAGTGATAGTGGTTTTGGCGTTTTGCCACTAACGAGACGTTGACTTAACGACAAAAACGCGTGTGGGCGTATTCTACATTATTGTTGATTCATTTTTATTGTGTTTTTATACCAACGATATTATTTAAGTTAAACAGCCGGTCGACTGCATGTATACATGCAAACGGACCATTTATTTCACTTGTAATTTTCGAATAATTCGATTTACTGTGTATAATGCGTCGTAACGAGGCACGAGACGCGTGTACATCCCATCGCCAGCCCCCCAACAATAGTGTCGGTACACTAAAACTGTAACAATCGCACAAATGACAACTCACTCTTAGCTTTCATTTTTTCCCTCGGAAGCCAAGTGTTTCACAAGTGTAATCATCTGATTTAATAAATAAATAACTTCAATCCTTATGGTCACCAGCATTGCAGTTCGAATTAGAGTTAGAATTAGAATTAGATTCTCTGAACACGCATCCTTCAAAATAAATGTATAACGTGTAAAATATCCAAACAGATCATATTTTAATAACCAATTTTAAGATTTTTGGATCAATCGTTGTCGATACAATAAGTCTTGTCGACACATCTAATATGGCTTTTGCTTTTTTTTTTACTGTGGATCTAACGATTGATGAACACTATGCTAATTTTTCATTCGTGTTAAAATTCGACGATTCAATAATTGAGAATAGTATATTTGCGAATCGTTCACTTTTTGTGTATTCGTAGCATCGGGCCGATAACATATTATGATTCATTACTGATATGTAATAATAATTTGAGATGATATACATTTTGTTAAATTAATTGAAGAACTACTGACATTAAATATTGAGATTATCATTTGCTATTTTATTATAGATAGATAGCAATAATTTAACATCAAAATAGATATACAGTCTATTAATACTTTTGAATTTCATTATTTTAATTTAACTCTACCATCTACAAAAAACGTACATTTAACTCAGCGAGTTATCTGGTTTACATGGATCTGATATTGGCTTTCAGAAACAAATTTAAGAATCCAAGATACCTAATTCTATAAAAAACTTAATCTATTACCTTAAAGCGAATTTTATTAGTAAAAGAGGATTGGGGGGATATCTTTCAATTTTATATGTGTTATTCGTGAAATTGGCATTACAATTTAATTTTATAGTTTCAAACTAAATATGGTTAGTTTTTCTTCAGGATGTGATAAAATAATAATTTCGTTCCCGTGACAAATTTTTAATACAATAGCGAACAATCTCTATGATAATACAATCAGTAGTTGGATATCTCAATAACAGCCATGTTACTGAGTCATTTATACATACGACAAATAATTTATATATGAATATTATTTATATATTCTCCTGTATAATGAACCTTTCGCAAAATAGATAAGTAAATAATCGTAAATCATGGTTATATTCACATCAAGATTTGCAAATCCTTTTTTTTTTTTTGTAACCTTTTGTAAAATAAATAACTTTTCATCTTCGGGGATTCTATTTTTACAAATTGAACATTCATAAAATCATCAAAATACTTAATTTAATATGCAAACTGCTAATAAAAACTTTATACGATATGATATTTAAAGATTTTATCTTGATTAATTTTATTCCTGACTTACTTGTGTAACATCCTGAATAAAAATGAAATAAAAATATTTAAAAAAAGTGCACTATAACTTGATAATTAACAATATATTTTTTTTATCATGAAATATTAGTAGGCTAATAAAAATGTCGATTAAAGAGATTTTTTTAAAAATGTACAAGAGTTATATAAGAAAAAAATCACGAAATAAAAAAAGAAAAATTGCATCTGTTCAATTGTATGCGTTCCAAGTTCTTAAATTATATATTTACTTACTTTTGCCGCTTGCGTAAAAATTGTGAATTAAAAAAAAATAAAATTTTGTTATTATTTTTAAAACAAGAGGAAATTTTTATTTCACCGAGTACCGAGTAAAAGATGGATAAAAAAATGTTTACAATCCGAATAGCGGTTAAAAGACGGTCCATCAATTATTTGAAAACCGGGTACCCCGCACATCTCTATAAATAATCATTGCATGACCTTAATTTTGTGCACTAATGCGTTATGGGTGTAATATAATTAGTAAATAATTATTAAATGAGCATCTCAAAATTAGTCTCAACCCATTTTAGAAAAATATGCGACTTTAAATAGTTTACCAATAGTATAAATAATGTTAAAGAATGTTTCGGCCTTAATAATATTGTATTTCCATAAATATGTATAAAGTGAATTAGAATGAGTTCGTAAAATAGTTTATCATTACAATATAACTAATATTTGACCAAACTCAACTTTGTGTAAAGTTGCTTTGGTAACTTTCTGATGTATACCTACATCTGCGGATATGTATCCATATTTTGTTATTACTACTGTAATACTAACGACATGAGCTGCGTTTAATGAACGGCCATCAGTTATTTCCCTGCTGGGACATTAATAGTGGTGACGATGGAGTTACAAATAAAACCTGCGGAGTAAAAAAAAGTTAATAAATAAATAACGTAAACAAAAAGTTGTCTCTTACGCCGCCGTTGAGTTGGGTAACAATATTATACATTATGAGCACCCCGTTGGCCGCGGCCAGTCCTTTGTTATATTATTATTATGTATAATATTATATTTGCCGGTTGGCAGACATTATACGGAGCTGTTAACGCAAACGTAACTACCTCCTGACCGGCCGATGACGATGGCGACAGAGCAGGGTTGCCCTGAGGGAGCTAAGGAAATCCGGTATAATAATATCCTTCTTAATTATTCAGGACGGGTCCAGGACCCTAATTAAGTCTGTCACTAATAAAAATACAGCCCCAACGCCCTGACTAGATGGTCACTTTGCGGCTATTTGTCATAGTAAAGGTGCGCCAACTTGGCACCGTCCAAACATTTACCCTCGACACTTCTGTAACACGCTCTTTAATACTGTACGACATTTTAGTTAATATTAGTGCAGCATGAATATTTTTTTCCCATTTTTCATATTTTTTTTTATATTAATTTCTCGAAAGTGTCGTATTCAGTCAGCTCACCCTCACTTTTCATTTCATGACATTTCATTTTTAATTTTTTCTTCTTTTCTAAAGCTCTACGCGACTTCAGTTAACATTTTTTGTTGGTGCGCACGTGAAATTTACTTCATAAATATTTTCTTCTAGACTGAGTCACAAGAAATACAGTAATAAAACAAGAATGAAATAAAAAAAAAAAACATAATAATAAGTGTCTAACGCCATTTAATATCTAAACATAATAAAATATAAAATTTTAGAGTTCAATAACTATACGATATAACATTATATTTCTCAAAAACACACAATTTTATTGTTAGAAATAGTTCCTATTAAGTTATTAAAGATCATCATATAAAAAAATAAGTCGAATTTACAGTATTATTTATAATGATATCAAATTTAAGTTAGACACAATTATTTTATTCTCCGCTGATTATCTTAAACAGCAATGCAAAATATATTTTCGACTTTGTAAAAAACTTATTAATTACTGACCCTGTAAAAATAAAGTCGTTAATACTATTGCCTTACAATATAATATTTACTCTGAAATATAGTGAAACGAATAAATCTAAGTAGAAAATCGGTTTTGATCATAAATGAGACAAGTATTTAATTATTCAATACATTTTACAAACCACCACCTTTGTTTTCTGTTTTATGAACCATCCAGTTAATTTTAACCAACTTCTTGTGTTTAAAGTTAATTATTATTAATGAACTCCTCATTTCTTCGTTTAAATTTAACTAAGTTATATTGTTATAGTAATATATTTTATCAATTATAAATTAATATGTGTACCCCACATTCTCTGGATTTTATAGATATGCTACAAACTGTTCCTTAAAAATAATAACAGTATTTAATGCTAATTGTTAAACTATAATAACACTATTAGTACTCAGTATTAAAAGCTATTAAAAAAATTAAAATAAAATAATTATCGAGTACTATTGATATACTTTTTATAAAAAAAAAACCATTGATTATTACTTATTAAAACGAGTAAAATAAATATCAAAAGTCAAAACACTTCTAAATATATCTGACCGTTTAAATTAAAAGTATACTTTTCAAGTTTTAAACTTAAATTACCAGATATCATAATGAGTTAAATTAAGTTTTTGTGTAGATACATAAGCAATATAAAATTGACTATAATAATTTGCGTTCCAGCATGCTAATTATTATTCAATAGCATACGAATTTAAAGATTTACTACCAGATTTCAAGAAATTTTGAAAATACTGACTTTTAAGGAAAATTCAGTTTTCTGTACTCCTCAGTTAGTACGTTTTTATTTTATTTTATGAAAATTGTAAATTGTTTTTTGAAAGTGATACTATTTCGTTAATTGTTTTTGGACTTTGCCTATATACCTTCAATTTTTAGTATAAAAATTTAATAATCATGGTATCTTAGAGTATGAAGATCAGACCGACCAACGTTTTTTACTTAATATGTTTGTCGAATAAATAAATAAATATAAAAACATATGTTAACTTTAGATTCAGTACTCTTAATTTTAACAAAAAAAATCGAGTACTAGCATTTATTTCAAAATATGATCAATACTCCTTTTTTTAATTTTTTTCTCATTTTGTAATTATTTCAATCAATATTTAACAAGAAAAAATGTTTTAATTTATCATTTTATGATAATTGATAAAATATATATTTTAATTTTAGTTCTATCGTTATATTTTTTTCAAACAAAGGGCATCGATTATTCAGGTCATTGGTCGTTCCATCATTATTCTGTAATTTGTGTTGAGAATTTCTATTTATAAATTACTGTTCATATTGTAATATACACGGCATCTGAAAAGGTTAATATAAATACATGCAGGTTATCTCAGATCAAATAACAATTTTTATAAATTTTGATCCAATTATGATTCACTTTGCATTTTTAAACCTTAAAATCATATTTTTTTGTATTTGTCAGAAGCAAAATAAAATGGAGGAAAAGTGAACAATTTCTTGTGTATATTTCTTCCTATAATAAAACATTAATTATATCAATGCAAATTTATATTACTTTTGCATTTACTAGAAAGTATGATTTTTTTATGTTGGAGAATTATCTAAGTTACTAACTATAAAAAATTAATTTTGTACTACGCAATACATCATTGTTATTAAATATTTTTGTTAGATAATTTTAAAAAAAAAAAGATTTATTTTAAGTTTTACATTTTTAGAAGATTTTCGCTTCAACATCAAACAATATCGATGTCTAAAAATTTTCTTTTTGAAAAAAGACAGATTTCAAATAGTTACACAGTACGACTTTTCTTTTTTATTTGTTTCATGGTGAAAACTTAAAAATATGAGTTTTTTTCCTCAAACTAAAAAAAAGAACAATTGATTCGGTATTAATTTTTAAAGTTCAATCAAAGAAAAATGACATACAGAGCTTTATATTTCCCTGTAGAATTCGTGACGCTAGAATTCCAGTCATGTAGTTTTTTAGGCAAGATTTTTGAAACTTCTCTTCATTTTCAAACGTCAATGTACGTTTATATTGTTTACATATATCTATTGCCAAATTTCTCTGTTATTAAATTAATAGGCATAAATGTATAAGTTTTCCAACATTAAATAAAATTTTCTCTGTTTTGACCTTTAAGCCCTATCGAACGAATAATTCAAATAAATAAAAATGACCCTCTACTGTTAAGTGAAGTAGGATACATAAAAATTATACACAAAAAACTAGTCCCTCCGATGATGAGCCGACAGTTAGAGGGTTAGGTGCCTTACAATAACAGATGAACCCACTTGCTACTGGTTTGAACAGATAATGCACTTTTTATTAGGCACACATGGTGTATAACTACTACGATTCTTATTGTTTGTGCATAATGTGATTCATCCTACCGTACAATAGGCTAAACAATGATTGTTACCGAAAAAAAATGATTCTTCACTGACTGCATTAAACTAGCTAAATGTCAGATTTTTTTTTTTAATTAATGCAACTTGAGTAAAGGAAGTAGACCATTTTACAATTAATTACATTAAATTCAGATAAGGAATAATGAATATATATTTATTTATTTATTAAGTTGGCGTTTGTCCCCAATTAAATATAAAATATGTGTGCGTATAAACTTTAAATACAAGTAAGATCTATTTGGATTTATTGGTCAAAAATTTTTTTATTGACCAGGCATTTTCTTAATTGGATCATTATTTAATGAATAATTAATTGTATTAGGTGATCGGTTTACCATAAACCACTCGATTACTCTTAAAATAACTACATAAGAAAAAAACTGTCTGATAACAGCTTTTGGACCAGTACTTTGGAAGTTATTTTCATATTTATACTTAAACGGAATAGAGTGTACAGTCAGGAAATAAATAATGATAAATATAGTAGCACCCCCCGCTCCAGTCTTTATTTTAAATTGTTAACAACTTTTGAAATACTAGTTCAGAAGTTGTTATCGACCAGTAATATTCTTAATTAGATTATTTCCTATTTTATAAGCTATTTAAATATGTATGTTGATATTTAAAAAAAATTGATACCCTTTCAAGTTTTAAAGGATGATTTAAAAAAATATTTATAGCTGATAAATTAAGAAATATATGCAACTAAAATATATCAACTATTTTTTTTTAATAATGTATTTATTTTGTGAATAATAGAATGATTTGTGATTAACCGATGACTCTGTATATGTCTTTATTTAAAAAATTTTAATTGTCATCAAGAGATGAACATAAAAAATAAATCAAGACTGATAAATTGTTTTTTTTTATTAATTAAGTGATCAATAATAAAAAAATCACCTTGTACAACAACAAGTTTTAATATGTAAAATAGCCATTACCGTCTCCTTTAAATTTATTCGTTTAAGTACTATGATATTTAATAATTAATATAAAATTGATTTTAAATGTACTCAAGTAAACTGTTTCAACAGCGTCAAGTTAGGTATATGAGTGCATAATTTCAATAAATATAATTAGTTCATCAAGTTGTTTAAGTTAAAATTCAATATTTCTTAATTCAGCATTTTCGATGTAATTTCTTAGCCATTTATATCATTTAATCAAGCAGTCATCTTTTAGTCAATATTTATTCTCATATGAGTGAAAATCAAACAAACTATTGATAATTATCGTTAAATAGCTTATAACATATAGTTCTTGAAATAATGAGTTATTAAATAAATATATATAAAACGGTATTAATAAATAATAACACCTAAGAGTCAATTAGAAGATGTTTATTAGTCGTGAGTTTCAAGTAAATAAAATAAGTAAACAATAAGTATAAGAAAATCAACAATTATAATTTGCAATACGTATTTTGTGAATTTCGCAAATTTGTTTTAAAGTTCTAATGAAAAGTTAGCAATTAAAAGATTTGATTGAACAATACTTTATATGTAGTAAGAAAATAATTATGTATGCATTTACAAATAAGTGTATTTTGTTATACATTGAGAAACTCAAGATTTGGCAAAGGAATTGTATAATTTTAGAAAGTTTAATACTTTTTATGCAGCTATAGAACATTACATTGAAAACAACTATTTCAAGGTGTAATGTACATTTTCCCTCTCGCTTAACGACATTTTATGATCTCCCTTCTCAAAACTACATTACACTCTATACATTTTTGAAGTAAAATAATTATTTTTAAAAGTAAATAAAATAATAGCGTTTTTTTTTTCATAGAAGGTTTGATCAGTTAACTTGTCAGTTAAAATGTGATGATACAACACCGTAATTCATTTAAATTTTTATTTTTCCAGAAATAAAAAATGAAAACTTTAAAAGTCTGGAGGCTATTGTAGTTTTAGTAAAATATACGTGTTACACATGAGTCTTTTAATAACTTATACTTTATCATTGAAATATGTTTCAATGGCAAGCAAGGTGTAATGTTATTTAAATATTTATGCGATTTAAAGATATTGCCATTGGCCATAAAGAAACTCAATGAATGATAGATATGAACATTTCCGCGTAAAACTTATATATATATGTTCGTCATAGGAGTAAAATCAACGAGTATTATCATATTATAGACCGCCTCTGGCATTAAATAGGGAAAAACGAATAAGAAAATATGTTCTAACAGGTTATGTATACGATTTTAGTTTGCACCCTTCGATCGAGGGACTTCTTGGCGAACAGATGCGCGTTTGAATAATTGATTGGAGCGACTCAGTGAATCATTTGGAGAGGGAGACGGAACGCACGACGAAGGCCCAGGCTATCGCCAACACCAACGCTACCACAATGGTATCACATAACAAATTGAACTCGAAGCATACAACCAATGGGGCAGACTTATTTTATAATCTACAGAGGAATAATTGCGTATGGTAGAGAGGGCCAAATCTACAGCGGTAGCAGAAAACTAGCGGCTCATTATTGCATTACTAGGACCACCCGTCACCAGCGTTGCAATCAAAATGCTTCACGGCGATAATGACATTAATTTTTTGGCAAGGGTCATGCTCACCCGTTCAGGAAAGTCGTAAAAATTGATTCCTTAAAAAAATACATGTACCCAATTATCAATGATTTATTGTATGAGGTTGTATTTCTCTGTGTAATTCGCATTTTTACCACGAAAAATAAAAAAAAACAACCCCGACTCTTATTATGTCAATGACAAGCAACTTCCTCGGTGAATCATGTATATAATCTTAAATATAAAAGATCTAAAACAAAATCTTTTACTACGGATTAATGCATTGATCCGCCGTGATGCCATAACCCTCACAACATCTTACGAATATCAAACATGTGGTTAATATGACTAAAGATTCTGTACCAATAAAATTTAATAAATAAACGCATTTGTGGGCATATGTGTGTATGCGTTTTAATATAATATTACGTGTTTCAAGTAATTAAAACTATTTACTGTCATATAAAAACACTACAAGTGGTCTAACAACACGTTGTACTAATTACAAACTAACTTGTAATTAATCAACCATAAAATAATGAAGTCTACTAAAAAGTATAAGTATATGTAATTAAATATAGCGCCTAATTTTTATAGTTTTGAAAACTGTGACAATATAATTAATATAGACATTAGTTGAAAATATATTTAATCGTAGTATTATGATGTCAATAAAATGCGATTTGCTAATTTGAAATTACATACCTTTTAATTAAGTATTTGGACAAATACGTATGGTTGTAAATACTTGGGCATGTATATTCAAAGTCAAATAAATTACTACATTTAATTAATTATTCGAGCTTTACTTTCGCTTGCAATTGTTCTAACATTTTTATAATAGTTTAAATCACTGTGTACAGAAATGGGCGTTTTGTGTTGGCTTAGTATTTTTAGCGTAAACAATGTATGGATTATAGGCAATAGCATGGGGTGTGATTCTCGTGTATACATTCAACAGACCCCTTTTTTGATACATAACAAAAGACCGACAGCAGTTACAGCTCTTCTCTGCGTAATGCCGACCTATTATAAACATAGACAAAACGATGAGTCTAGATGATCGATTTCCATTTCACATTTATGAAATATTAGACCAATGAATAGAAATAGTTTTTTGTTCTTGCTCTCGCCCTATCCAATCTATAACATGATAAACGCATGCACACTTTTAACATAGATGAATATTTATATTAAATATGAAATCGCTATAATCGTCGTTTACATAAACTTAAATGTAATGTATTTGATCATGATTAAATGTTTGAAATAATGACTACTCAAAATTCATTTTAAGGTACGAATTTAGCATAAAACAATAAAAAATATTATAACAAATAAATTATTTTTCATAAATTCAGTTTTTTCCTACTTGAAAATTTAGCAAAATTAATTTTCTACTCATGTGTTTATACCGGATAATTTATAGAATAGGTTAAAAATATTTTATACTTTGATCAAGGTAATAGATTTTCATTGCTCGATAACTTTATTTTATTAAATTTAATGAGTATAATATGACAAACATTTACTTTATGAATAGTGACGCATTATTTTTTTTTTGAAGTTTACCATAGAGTGCATAGAATACTAGTTTATAAACATCAACCCATGAATCATACTTCAAAACTTGTACCGCTTTTAAATGTGATTGGTAAGAAAACAAAAACAAGGACATGCACGCGCCTTGGTTTTTGGATCATCTACAGAAAGCTACTGTACAGTGTAAATCAAAAATGGTATGACATTTTCCCAAGAGACGTCTTTGCGTAGGGAAAACAAAACAAGGAGCGCATACGAAGACGTACGTGGACTAACAACAAACAAGGGACATGTTGGTGGTTAGTTGAGATGGCAAACTAAAAGTTAACTTCCGACTTTACTTCGAACTTCCAATTCTTTATTACATTCACTCTGGCAATAACTAAAAAGTATTAGGAAATAAAACATGTAAATATTCAATAAAAAATTGTTTTTCAAATTCAATAAAAATGGAAAATATTATAACACTTTACTGTGATTTTTATAACCATACATTACAAAAATATATTGTTTGTATTCATGAATACAATATTATATATTTTTATTTGCTTAGATTTTTTATATCATAATAAATTTAACCTTAATTGGTATTTATTTCTTTTATGCGATGATTATTTTTGAAGTGACATTTCATTTTTTGGACGATTATATACTCTACATAATTATTTTTTTAATATTAGCCACACAATATCTATTAAAATAATAATTATTTTGATATTGGATTGGTTGATTAATGAGGTATATTTTATATTATTTTTATCATTACATATTACTCTGCGGCTCTTTTCCTCCGCTTTGTATTCAAAAATATTAGTAACTTATTATGTACTTGTTCAAAAGTTGTTATCACCCGTTCATTTTGTTAATTAGAACATTTTTTTATTTTATAACCTAGTTAGATATCTATATTTTGACTATAAATAATAATTGACACCCTTGTAACGTTTAAGAAATGAATTTAAAAAATTCTTAATAATTAATAAATCCAGGTGATTATAAAGTATAATTTTAGAATATTATAAATAATTTTCTTTAAATAACAATTGTTTTAAGAGAAATGATGTGATTAATTTAAAAAAAACATCACTCTGTATATGTAATACGCTTTAATAGTAATTAAAATATAACTTAATACAAATTTCTAGTAATCGCCTGATAAATATTTTACCTTTTTCAACCGAACAGACTAACATTTTAGAAGTCTGAAATCTCTAAGGGTATCAGAGGTGTGTTGGAATCACGTTTCACTAGTGGTAATTTATCGTTAGGCAATTAAATGAATCGAATGCAAACGTTTCGTTAGGTTCGTTAAAAATATTGTATAACAAACGTAACTTGAAACTGATATGTTGATGAGGAGCTTAAATATTACTATTTATCACACACTAACCCTCTCCGCGTATAGGGTTAACAGCACATAGCGCACAGATGTCTAGACATGTCACTCGTAGTGAAGGTTCTACGATAATGGTAAACGAAATCAAAGAAGAAAATTGTAGAAGTTGATGTACAAAATGTATAATATAACCAATTATGTGCCCTTAACAGACGGGTATTGAAATTATTGTCGATGATTTGAGAGTGGCGGCGGCGGCTTTGACCCTCAGCAGACACGTGCCAGCAATACTTTTTTTTTTTTTTTCAATCCGGCGGCAGTCGCCTGTTGTTTTTTCATGCACCGACAGACACGAGCATCGTGTACGGGATGGAAAACTGCGAGGATATGGAATGAGACGGATGTAAATTACCGAACAAGTGAACTGTTGTAGAACCATTGATAAGTGCCAGCTTTATCCACCACACGCGTTTCATGTGCGAATAAGTAATATTGTGGAGATCGTTTCGTTTGTGATTTACACACGCGTCGCTAATTGGTCAAACCCCATTTCCCACCGGATAAACAGTTAAAGCTGTTTAATCTCATTACCACGTAACAAATAGTATTATATACGGTTATATTCAAAAATAATTTGTATCAACATAAACGTTTCATAAGCGCAAACAGTCTTTTGGCCTTTGGGAACGCTTAAGACAAAACAATTTTTTCTCACTCCAATCGAAATAGTTTACCGCATCTTCTTGCTATCTAATTATAAATAAACAATTATGTATAACATTATATACATTTTTTTGTTCTCGCCACTGTTATATTTCAACTATAGCTGTTGAAACCGACCCAACCCATGACATCGCACAATCGCAATATTATAAGGCAACATTAAAAAAAAACATTAATTATTTGTATTATAATATAAAGGGTTATTTTATTTTTCAATTAAAAATTTTAAGAGGATGATTTGGGAGTGCTAAGTAGCCAAAACACCTCTTATTTGTGCCTACGCTACGTTTTTATTTTTAAGTTCAAAATCCAATTAATCGTTTTTCCAAATATTACGTTTACAATTTTTCTCATTGAAACTCATCGAACATTTTCAATTTAGTCTTAATTATTGAGTATTAATAAGAATTTTTTTTGCTTCCAATTTAAAAAGTCCCAATATTTGTATTACTTAGCCCAAAAAACATATTTGCTCAGTGGTCATAATACCCAAAGCGTCACAACTTCACTGAGGGTGTGTTGAATGAATAAGACAAGCGGAACGATGTGGAATTGTCATCAAATTATTTACCTGGTTGATATTTTGTGAGGTTTGTTTAGCGAAATTAAAGAATTGTTTGTTCGGTAATTATNAGGTTTGTTTAGCGAAATTAAAGAATTGTTTGTTCGGTAATTATTTAATCGAAAGCAAATAATAATAATAATTTAATTTGACAAAAAATATACCCCGCGCAGATTTCCCTGGAGGTCGGTACGTCATTATAATAAAATTTTTGGTTTGCTTTTTTTTCAGGAGTCCGACTCTATTTCCAAGCAAAAACAATATTAATGAAAACACATTTACTCTCATTTCTTGTAGTATATAATATTCTATTCTCTGGATCGTTTGAACCGAGCGTGATACAAGTACACAATATCATTAAAATGTTCATCAAACTAAAGTGGATTCGGGTGCGGATCGTTATTAATTCATTTCATTTTTATTATGTTGACTGCACAGGACGAACACATTTCTGTTATATATATACATACTCCATTAATAAAATTGCGCACTAAAGACATTTTGTAGTGATGTTAACATTTTGCGTTAACGTTTAACTCGCAAAAAATGTCGAAAAACAGAAAACTGCATAAAACATAGTTTATAAAACCAATATCAGTAGATTTTGACATTTTTGTTTAAACGGGGGTGTAATTCTTTTTTATTAGCTAAGTTTTCAAATTTACTCAAAAATGTAACACAAATTATACAGACTTTTGAAATTCAAAAGCATTAAAAGATATCAATTTTCTAATATTTTTTTTCCGTTTTCTTTCTGTAAGATAACTATTAATATCTTAAAGGATGGGCAGAATTTTATAACAGAATTAATTGGACTTTAATTCCTAATAATCAGGAGCTAAAAAAAAATTGTACATTAAATACTCGTTAAAAGTATTAAACTATTTCAAATAAAATGTATTCTGTTTAGTAATGATGACATTTTTGTCGGTTTTTTTTGCGAAAAAGAACTGTCAAATAAATAAATGTATCGGAATAATAACGTCACATACTTAAATGTGACCATCGACTAAACTGTTATTGTCAATGGGTTAGTTCTGCGAGTTGTTAAGAACATTTGAAAAATATTTCCTAAAAGCCAACTGATATTTCCATGTATACCATGTTTATTTGTTTTTAACAATAACTCAGCTTGAGTTTTCGGACACCACAACCCGTGCGGCTGTCAACGCTTATAAAAAGTAAAGAAAGATAAATGATTGTTAGGTACGATAAATTCCAGTATAACTATTACTTTCAACAACTTGTGCCGCTATCTTTTTCCATCGATAATCTGTATCAGAATTAGGTGTAAAATGACAATATATTATTATTATGTTATAATCAAATTGAACGATTTATTTAACCATAATATTAGTTTTATTAGTACTTCATGCAAAATACTTTTGTTTAACAGATCAACATTTTTTGTTGCGTTATAAATAGAAAAATAAAACAACCCTTAGGGCAGAACTTTGTAGCGATTTCCTATTACATTTTTTACAATTTTCTGCCTATCAATGGCTTAATACACAATAACATTTCCTCGAATTATTCAAAAGTACATTACTTTTTACAGTTAGTTATTTTGACTATAAGTGGATTCTACTAGTTTAATAAATTTAATAATTATCTCATGCAAAGTCAACAATTACAATTTAGAATTTAAACGAGCGTGGTCATATATATAAACCAGCACTTGATTTGTAACAACTGACAACCGTGTTAATTATAAATATCAATAATTTTCCGGCCACCAGTGGCGATTTCTGTAACCCCTTATGTACATATTAAAAATTATTACAATTACGGCACTTGTTCTTTTTATTGCATACACTGCAGGGTGTTCTCACTGGCATACGGCAAAATAGTTCAGAAAACGTTATCGATTACAGTATTATTATTGTATTGTATATTTATATGGTGATCGTGTCACCCTACGAATTGAAAAACGTTCATAAAAAAAAAAAAAAAATTATTGACGCCCATCCGCCTGAATACTATTATCCGACTGTGCTACCGTGATGGTGACGACCCTCCTACTCTTGTCAAGGGCGTTACTAACACAAATGTAGTTTTGATGTAACCCCTCAGAAATTCCATAACATTATTTAAGTAAATAGTAGATTTTAACAATTCAAAGATAAGAATAAGCCAACCAAGAAACGATGTATCTAATATTTAGTTTTAGAAACATAAAGATAAAATCTTGAAAATATTTTTGTTAAGTTTCAAAATAACAAAAAAATTTAAATACCCTCCTATTATAATAGAATAAACATCATATCAAGGAATTGTGTTTTGTCATTAAAACTAAATAATAATATATTATACAACAATTATTTTTCTTTGTTTATAATTACTCCATTTTCAACGATTTTATTCAAATCTAAAGTGTCTACTATATCTTTTTCACAGTTTAACAATTATAGAGCAATAAATCTTTTAATAATCGTCGTTAAATATAAACTATGCTTTATTAACCGAGTTTTGTTAAAAGTACTTTCATTTTATGCAATTGTAACAGGCGATGTACATTCTAGACGACTTAATCAGTTATTCCGAAGTATAATAACATTAATTGCTGACATTTTTCTAAAATATCATCAAATAATACATTTGGACGAAAACATTTTTAATATTTGAAAAAATATAAACAATGATGTTCCACGTATTATTTTTTCATTAAAAAAATTACCCAGGAATATAAAATAACTCATCAAAAAGGTACAAATATATGTTTTTTCTGTTAAAATTACATTCATTCTAAATATAAATGTACACATTGTGTATGATATCATTTATTGATTGCTAAAATCATTTTGTTAACGTTATGAAGATTTGTGTATTTTGAACAAAATAATAAAATAGCTTTTTTTTTTTTTAGATCGAACTAATGAAACACAGTTATTGAACTCTAATTTAAAATATTGATAGCCAAACTTGATAAATTCTTTAATTTGCAATTTGCTGATTTCTTAAAAAAAAAAAAACACCAAAATTCTAGTGGTAATGGAGAATACTTGAATGACCATAGTCGGTATTGAGTTCATCAATGTCTCTTCAACGTAGGGAGTAAATATTAACAGAAGGTCGATTATTGAGTTGGGCTTGTACAACTGACAAAATGACGTAATGCAAACTAATAACCCGTGACTATGGCCAGATGGGCCAATTTATGATCGCCACCAAGCCGCTGAGTGTGTGTGCGTGCCCGTGCAATACTGAATTACAATCTACTAACTAGGGTGACATCAGGTTAGATAACGAGTATTTATTATTTTATAGTTGCGCGGTTATATGTTACCTGCGGTTTACAGTCACAGTGAGTACAATAAACTAACACATTAAAATGTTTAATGAAAGTAAACACGTGTTTTCCATGAAATGCGTTGTATTATTTTTAATAATTGTACTCCGAGTTATTTTGGTGGCTCTTTCATAGAAGGAAATCTTGTAAATCAATTTTTTCAAACCCTACCCAATCACAAAAAAAATTTTGAAATGGATGACTATTAATAAAAAGCTGTTGTTGATGTATGAGGCACAAAGTTACATATTTGAAAAAATTAATTTTTATTTAAATGAAGATAGAAATTGAAACATTTCATTTAAAATAACTATTAAAAGACCATTTTTTTTTTAGGTAGATGACTATGGCAGTTACAGTGCAAGGAGTCCTGTGAAAAAGTCCATCAGGGAATATGAAAAAGAGCATAATAAAACCGTAAGAATATGTCCCCAGTCGGTCATATTCTATAATACTCAAGCCAATAACCGTTTAAAACTGCGAAGTGTTTCCCGTTTTGCATTACATATAACAACAAGTTATGATTTTAAAAATACCAACATATTTTGCATTTTAGAAAAAATAGATTATACAAATTGAAGAATAACTAGTTTGTCGCTTTTTAACGTCATTGAATAGTAAGTTATAATGCTTGATAGAAGCTAATAAAATGACATGGAATATCATAAACAACAATAACAGTTATTTTTGTTAATAGTGCTATGCTAATAGTTACTATAAGCATAGCAAATACTTTCATGTTAAATAAAGGTATGTACCAAAGTAATTCCTAGAACATAAATAACTCTCTTTTGCTTATAATATTAAAGTACATTGGTAATACCAATTCTAATGGATTTGTTCTATGTAGAACACAGTATTATGGTCAGTTTTTCATCGATAAAATATAGTTTATCGTTAACCAATAAATTTCTACTCAATTTATAATCTTTTTCTCCTTCTCTATTATCTTGCAATTTATAATAGTTTTAAATATATATTTTTTTAATTTTGTTAATAAGTATGTATTTCCCGATTTTTGAATGGCTAAATATCTTTTAAGTCTATCCATTATCTATTAAATTCCAATTTTATTATGTTGAATTACAACACATATTTTACTAGATAATATAATCCAACTAAGTGATAAGTTTTGAACCACTATTTTGAGAGTTCTTAACATTTTTAAATATAGACTAGAAATGAAGTGCAAGTTATTTTATATTTTCATGACGCATTACTTTGACACATCATTTCTTCCACCTAGGTATACAATAAATATTATACAACTGTTTGAAAAGTTATCGAACACTCATTTACTAAGTTGGATCATTTTCTATTATGTGAACTAGTTAAGTATAAAGAGTGTTCAGTAAGTTAGGAAACAGTTAAATTGTTACAAACAATGAGTACAATAGAAATTCGTTTCCTTATTTACTGAACACACTGTATATGTTGTCATTTAACTTGTAAATTTGGGTACCCTTGTGGCGGACCTGTAAGGCTCGCTTGAGGAAATTTTAATATTTATTTGTTGTTCGGGTTACCGTCTGGATTCCCTATTGAGCTATCCGCACAGAGTCCTCCAAGATGTATATAGGAAATAGTGATTATTTATAAAGAAAGAAATTTAACACTTTCGATAGAAATACTGGTTGTAAATATTATAATGTATTTTAAGATATAAATGTATAAATGTATAAATATATATATATATATAATATAATAAATATATATATATATATAATATAATAAATATATATATATATATAAATATAATTTCAATATAACACGGCAAGTATTAGTAAATGGTTTACAATTAGTGCTTATTCGACAATGTTGGACACTAGACTGACTATTGCTGCAAAATAGTCATACAAAGAAATCAAGGGAACATCCGCATGCGGATGTCCCTATCAATTATAAACATGTATATTCACAAAGATAAATATTTAATAAAGTGGTGGTGACATAACACCCTCATATGAGATAATTCTTAGAAATATTAAACTACTTAAAAATTGAGAAATACTTAAAATAAAAATACTATTTATACAAGCAAAAACTACATTCTTTAAATTATTATTATTTTAGAAGAAATCTAGTGGTCAACGACAAATTTATCACTTTGTGTTTATGACATTCTGTCCCATGCTGTAACAAAGAAAAATATATATTTTTCTCTAAATGTTTTCGTATAAGATAATTTGATAGTTGGATTTATGTATTTTTATATAAACAATTACCTAATTTATGTTTAATTTTTTTTAAATATGTATAACGAAAAATATTGATTAGCTCAATAAATAGTTGTAATATTGTTCGTTTTCGATGCGTAGCTGAAAAGATTTTGGTTTTACTTTGCCTGTTGTTTTTTTTTTGTGTGTGTGTCTGTATACGCTACAAATCCGCTTCTTTCAGGACTTATTTTTTCAATAATGCATCATAAAATTACAAGTTGTATTTATTTGAAGTTACAAATGAATAGAGTTTGAAAAATTATTCGATAATTTCCTTAATAATTAAAAATGTACCAAATAACTACATTTGGTTTAAAATATATTATTTCTTACGCAATATACTTTACAAAAAACTATCCGGAAACTTAATTTCTATTAGTTAAAGCTACTAAAACAATAAATGATAAAAACTTTCAGTCAAAAACCTTTATGATTTAAAAACATATAAATTTTATTTCATTAGCAATTGATAGTATGTGCTAAGTTCAAAATACATGTATTTTTAAATAATGTATGTGTTAATTTAAATTTCAAATTAATTTTTCCTAACCTTATAAAATTTTAAACTGTAGTGTAGACCAAATTTAAACCAAGACAATATATTAAATAACTTTATTTTAGAAAAAGTGTATAACCAATGAAAGTATTATATTTTCCATAAGACCATGATAAAAAACCAAGCTGTATAAGGAAAAATATAAAAAAAGTGAATAAAAAGAAGAAATAAGTCTTGTTGCACTATGGAAATAGAATTACTTAAAAGATGTACTGGGATTTAAAGTAAGTCTCAACAGGAACTAGCACTCGCTGCAAAACTGTTTGATACAATAGATGCATACATTAAATTTGATAAATTCTTTTTTATTCAGATAGCGCATAATAAGGAGGACATTACGTTAACCAATACAAACAATAAAACAAAATTTTAATATCAAGAGATGAAGGAAGAATATAAGTCATACAGATAATGCTAAAAATTGTTAATACTTGTTTAAAATATTTTTTATGTATATACAGTGTGATTTATTAAGACTACTAACGCCCTTTTTTTTTAATGATGATTTTTTTTTAATATTCGAAATTTAAAAGGAACCGAATGTTTTTTTTTTACTATTAAATGAATGATGGTATAAATAAAATTTTGATTGGTCGATAAATGGTTTTGTATTAATACAACTTTATGAAATTAATATAATATTTAGATATAGGTAAAAGGGATTGAAAAAATGGATATTTTTTTATGATAAAATATAAGTAATAGAATTTTGAAAAGCCTAACAAGTATATACTGGCTATGAAAATTATGTTATTTATTCATGGTTGCAGTTGTATTTTTTCAAAACAAATTTTATATCTTAAAATCTTTCGAGAAATTGAATTTTCGTGGTAAGATTACACACTTATTCAATTTCAATTTTGTGATAACTTCTAAAAATCATAATTTTAATATTTGAATCAAGATGATCAAAATTATAATTTTTTATTTTTGTAATATTAAACGTTTTTAACGACTTCCTACATAATAATCTTTAATGAATAATCATTCATAAGTGTTATAGTATACAATATTTACACTTAAATTAACTAAACAATGTTTTCTAACACTATATTTTATTTTAGGTGAAATACAGAGTTCATGAGATGAAAAATCAAGTAATAGATGAAACGATCAAAATAATTGAAATTTTGAACAGATTTATTGCATGGACCATCAGTTATACGGGAATTACTCAAATAAATGTAACAGTGGTTGGAATTATAATTTCCTTGTTTTATGTATTCGACGGCTTAGTAATATTGAGTAATCTTGTTGGATTTATTTATCCAGCATACAAAACAATAAAATTACTACAAATATTAGAAATGAGAACCAGCGAAAAGAATCATCATGATGCTCAAATAAAATGGTTGTCTTATTGGTTTGTGTTTGCATCAGTTTTAGTTTTTGAGTGTATTTTCTACTGGTTACTACGTTATTTGCAATTTTATTATTTCGTCAAAATATTGTTTTTAATCTGGTGCTTTGTTACAAATACTAATAATATCGCGTCAAGTATAGTCGATTCTCTTGGTCAATTGTGGTCAGATACAATTGTTAATAATGATAATAATATTAGACACGTCAACGATACTCAAAAAGATGAAAACATATCAAGTAGAATAAAACCTTTGCTTATGTTTAGTGAACAGTACTGAAATAGTACTCACAATTGAAATAATAATATTTTTTTTTATTGTGAAAATTGATTATATTTTCTTTAATGCAAATTAAAAGTTATTTTTATTTAATTGGTAAGTTTCAAAACGAGTACATAAATGGTACAACCATTAATAATGAAAACTGCATCCTTAGAAATAATATAGTAGTTATAATTATTTGATTGTGTTTTACGAATATTAGTCGTGTTACTACAAGGCATAGAAATTTGATCTGAGCAGAGAATTTTTCCTATTTCCTATTCTCTACTACAGCTGAAATTTAAACTAACATGTAGTTTCTCAATAACAACAAAATAAATCATAGTCACAACAAGCATAATTGAATGTATTGAATATTTATTTTATAAAATACTTTAAATCAGTCATTTTCTTGTTTCTTATTTTATTTTACTTATATTCAAAAGTATAATTTTAGTTAACTATATTACAATTAGAATGGCTGAATAACTGTATTAACTAAATATGTAGTCATAGTAAAATATATATTTGATCTAGAATATTATAAACAAAGGTTTTTGAAATTTTACTAAATTTATAATTACTTGAATAATTTTTATACATAATTTAATCAAAAAAATATTAAACGTATGCTAAGTAATTCAAAATCAGTACCGAGAAGTTTCATTTCAAATTTTGGCAATTATCGTAAAAAAGTGCTTACATAATGACGAATAAATTCTACAAAAAATATCGGTAGATCTTATATCATTAAGTTGTTGTAATTCAAAATGATAATATTTCCGATTAATTCATGTGTATTTTTCATTTATAATTCTTCTACGCATACACAATTTATTTTTATAAAAGGAATATACATATTAATGGCAAAATTTTATATTATAATAGAATTAATTAATGAATTCTATTTACATCAATAGATGTTTGATTTATGCTATTAAATATGGACTTCGAAAATGTTATCCAACCTTTGCTTGTTGATGTGTTAAGTGTAAGTGAAAATTTTACTTAAAACCATAATCGCTAAACTACAAAATTTATTTTTTCCTAGAATGAAAAATATTAAGAAATATTTTACTACTATAATTTTTCATTTTTTATTGATGTACAAAATAAGGAAGTTTAATTCAGTTCAATAATATTTTTTCATTATGTTATGATTGAAATAAGCATTATAAAAAAATAATACATAAAGAAATATAACTTAGATCATTTTAATCAATAATATTATCGGTTTTTTTAATATTTAAATATATTTATAAGGTTATATATTACATTATTTGGGAACCTATTAGAAATTCAATGAAAGACCATAATGAATGTTATTGTGAACATTTCGAAAAGAATAGTAATGTTATTTTATTAAATGAAAAATTGAATTTGATTCAAATGGAAGTAAGCGCTCAAAATGTTTGTTTGGCTAAAATATTAGGTTTGTAATGATGTCATTAATTCACTGAAATAAGATACTAAAACTTTATTTATAATTAGTGTAGAAAATTTTTTTCTGTTTTTGACAAAAATTACGAGTTAACTTTTCTTGAGGCTAATATTTTAAATTTAAAAAAATTGATTTTTGTTTGACACTGTTAAAATTTTTAAAAATTATTTTCTTACCTAAAAAATTAATGAAAAAGATACTCCGCTTATAAAACTAATAAAAATATTTGTTACTGTTTGATATTATTCAAAAATTTAAAACTGAGCATAAACATATATTATAATTATTAATTAATAATATAATAACATAATATAATATTAATTACAATATTTATAAAAATATTTTTTGATATTAATGAAATTCAGTTATAATTGATACTATCAATTTTAATTATCAAAACCTTTATGATTTTGTAACATCTAAAAAAATATAATATATAAAATTAATTTAATTATTCTAATATTAGACTTTTATTCAGTATAGATTCTTATCCCAGTTTATTCTAATTAAGAAAAAAATATTGGTCTTTTTGATGATAATGGTTGCCTGGTCAAAAATTATTTTTAATTTGTGTAAAGTAGCAAATTTTATTTTTAATTTCAAATCTTTATTACTCTAATTTTTTTTTTTATGGTACAAATTAAATATATCTTTTTTTATTTGAATATTTTTTCTAAAAATGCTATTTAATATACTCCCAGGAAACGTTTTATAAAATAATTGTTACATTTTTATTCCATTTATACAAACCACAAATTTTGATAATTTCACTCTTATCAATTTATTATCTCAAGTACTACATAATATATTCCTTTAATATTTTGCATCTTAGTATATTACTCTAATAATTTTATTTACGAAATAAAAATATTTAAAAAAAAAATGTTAGTTATCATCATAATCCACTGACTTTTTCAAATACATTCTAAAAATAATTTTTTACGAAAAAATATATATAGTTTGGCTAATTGAAATTATAATTTTTTAGTTTTTAATGAATTTTATACGATTCTGTAATTATTTTTGGAAAGCTAAATTATTAAATTTAGCAATTTTATAAGAAATCAAAAACATTCAAAATTTCTTCTAATATAACTCAATATTTTTTAATTTTAATGAATAAAATTTTTTGATAAAGTTGACTCTTAGTTGTTTATTTCACATATCAGGAAAACCCTTTCATTATACCAAATATACATATGTCAAAAATCAATTTTTATGACTATTCAATTTTTGGATATATGTCATATATCTACACCTAAATTATTAAAGTCTTCATTCACTTAGAATATAGTTAATTTAATTTATTTTATTTTACAGATTTTGTAGAAAACAGAACTAATAACATACCACCACCACCGCCACCACCACCACCACCTCTGCCACCACCACCAAACCCTCCTCCGTCACTTCCTTCACCATTGACATCGGCTCATCATTATAATACTAAAGATTTGGAATGTCCATTACCGTGCCCAAAAAGAAAATGGAATAATAGAAATATTCCAGGAATTGTTATTACGCCAGATTTAATCCGATCTGTTATATTAAAACCGATCGAACGTAATCATTACTTAAATTAGTAGAGAATAATGTTTTCTAAGTATTTTCATTTTTTTAGTTTATAATACTCAAATATAATTTTTCTCGGTATATTATAAAGTTAGATAATATATTAACCATTTTTAATTATAAACTAAATCTTAAGAAAATTAATTTCCATTGTGAATTTGCTTTGTAAAGACCCATACGTTGGTATTAGATATCTAAATTAATAATAAAAACGTTTAAAAAGTTATATTTTTAGAGATGAAATTATTAATTAAAAAACAAAAGAACAAATTAACAACAAAATGTTATTTATGGTACTTGTAAAATAGGATATAAAGAATTATGTGGTTAGTGAAAAAAACTAATAAAATAAAATAGCATTTGAACAATTAATGTAACCTAAGGGACTTATCTTTTAAATTGTGTGAGGTTAGTAAGTATAATCGGTGAAGGGTCCGGGTAAGAGCTGGAAGAATGAACAAATGAACTTCTTTTTAACCATGGAAGTTGAGAATAAATTAGTCACTCATGAAAAACCATCAGGGGACCAAGTGCAAAAAAGAACTTGCGTGTAGTGTAAAATACAGAAAAAACCGGTAGACAGGTATTCGCTTGCTCTGCAAGCAGATAGATAGATTGCGTACAGCCATTTTGCGAGTCAGGGAGAGAATAATCTAAAGGCACCCTCATCCACTTTTATACTCACCCCCCACCTGTTCATTTGGAAACGAAAGTCTGTAATTTGGTTAAAAAAAACATTGCTTTTTTAACTCCATAAATTTGCCATCCTTGACAGCAACTCGGTAGGAAATTTATGTTTGTTAACGTAATTTAACTCTACGTATTTTTTAAATGAGATCAGTTTTTCCGAAATTGCTTTCATAAAATTATGATAGTTAGCTAGAAATTACTTAATAGTTGTACACTATTATAAAATACAAAGTATTAAATATTCAAAATAATATTATATTGATGAACAAAATACACGATAAGTAGAATACTTTGGAAAGAAACTTAAATAAAAAGCCTATAATAAAAGCTTAATTTTAATTATATTCAAGTTAATGATTTTTTTTGTACTTTTATTATCGCTTCTATTGTTTTTTCTATGTTTGAATATTTTTAAGACTAATATGAAAAATAAGTCATCTAAAAGTTTCAATTTTTTGATCGACAGTCATAATAATTACAGCACTTATAACATTTTTTCTGAAGTTATTTTAACATTAAGTCAATTAAAAAATTCTAATTTGAAGAAAATACATAATTTTTAAGTACAACGTATTATACGTGCCTAGAATAGTTTTAAAATAATTTAAAACTTATATCTTAAGAAGTATGTTATATTAATAAAGAACATCAGTAAAGATGTCTTATAAGTAAAGAACAACATAGTATTATGCATCTTGTATGTTTTTTTGTAAATTATAAAATAAAAATCAATATTAAATATTAATTTAAAAATAACTATATTTTGTATATCAAATCTTTTTATATAAAAGATATTGATATCCATATTCAGATCTCAGAGAAAAATAAAAGGCGTTTGAGGTATATTTATGATCCCAATAAACAAGTTATTTAGCCGTATTGGTCATATATTTTAAAGAACATTAAATATTTTCAAACATTGAATGTTTGAAAATATTGTAGGAAAGTGCTTATTTATTAGAAAATTTTCAAATTCGTAACTATACTATCTGAATCAAAATATCCAAAATCAAACAATAATATCTATAAAAAAATATAAATAATTTAAATATTTTGTTAATTTACTTAAGTATAAAAAAATACTGATTCAATACTTTGATTCTGGTTTTATGGAAATAATTTTTTTTTTATATTCTGTTGTAATTTCCTACCATGGCGACGATTAAAAAATGAACATTTATTTTAAATCCTAAAAAATATACAGAAATTGTAAGAATATAAAAATGGATTCTACTAAAATAGAATTGATTAAAGAAGCTTTGAGCAATGCGCTGTATGATCAATCCAGACCATGGGAACGTATCTTCAGCTGGGCTGAAACTCGTACTGGTATTCCTAGATTTAAAATATTAATTTTTGGAATAATCTTAGTTGCCTTATACATGGTTATTGGTAATGGGTTGGCCACGATGAGTAATGCCATTGGGTTTGGATTCCCGTCTTACAAGACATACATGTTGTTGGAATCATCAGAAAATAGTAATATTGAAAATTCAAACGTTTATACAAAATGGATGAGTTATTGGTTAGTTTTTTCTGCTCTTTTGATAATTGAATCGTCATTTAATAAATTGATCCCCCTGATTCCATTATATTTTCTGTTGAAAACATTGTTTCTTTTTTGGTGCTTCATTCCTATTCGGAATAATGGTTCTATTATTTTATATAACTCTTTTATAAAACCACTGGGAAGACCAACTCTTAAAATATATGATTAAAGAAAAAATGAAAAGTGTACGGAAATGTTTCATAACTGATGAATTATTAGTATTTGTAAGGTTAGTACGATAAGTAATAAATGTACATTTATTTACAAATGGTATTAATAATTTCGTTATATTAATGATTGTAAACTAGTATTTCAATTGTACTTTATTGTTGTTAAAATTGAATTGAATAATTGATTATATTTGATATGTTAACTTATAATTTTATTTGTTTTTATTGCAATATTATTTTCATTGTAATTAATAATGGTAATTTATAATTTAGAAATGTTGTAATACTTTATGAGTTATTTAACGAATAAAAATTAAAAAAAAAAATGTAATATAAAAGAAATACGCAACTATTTATGCCATCTATTGGTAGACATATTTTCTATATATGTCACTACTTATAAAAATTTTAGAAAGATCGAGCCACTGTATAACACATTAAAAAATATACTAATAATATATTTTTATAATTTCTAAGCAAATTTTGACTAGAGATTATTATGAAGTATTATTTAGGGATAAAATAATTTTTGTAATAATTTAAATGTATTACTAGTGAATGTCCTTCTTTAGAAAAAACATGTTTTTCAATAGTATGACATAAGTTGTAATTTTAATCATTTTTTTGGTAGCCATTGTCGGAAATACTTTGATTCTAAATTTAATTATAACTTCGTTTATTTACCAATACGTTAATATAACGTTAAACTTAATAAAACCAAAGTAAAAAAAAAGTATATAAATATAAATCTACCGTTAAATTTTCTAAGTTTTAGTTCTAAGAAAATAATTTAAAGCTGAGCAAATAGTGCGTATGACTAAGGTCCCTTCATTTTTTGTGATTTGAGGCCACACAAAAAAATACAAGTAATAATAAAGTCATTTAGTCGTTAGTTATTTATGTATGTGGGCCTATCCATATAATTTTCCCAGGGCTCCACAAATCATAGCGCACTGGTGACTTGAACACTCGAATTTAATTTTGAAACCATGGATGAGATTGTTATGAAATCAAAATCTAAAAAAATACATTTAAGTAAAGAGTTAACATAGAATATAGAATTTTTATATTAGTTATACCAAAATGGGTTTATATTAGTAGTTTATTTAATTAAAAAAATATATATTATTAAACTCATTTATTTCGACTTTATAATAATATTACTTAAAAACTTCAAGTATAACTTCATGTACTCAGGTTTTGTTTGTAAATTTGTAAACATATGGACGAAATCCATTAAAAACCAATATTTAACTTCTTTGAGTTAAATGAAGGAAATATCTTGTCAGTAATCAACTGCCGCTATCTAGTTTTACAATATCGAATCATAATTAGTTATAAGAAATGTGGGTAGATGGAAATAATGTTTGTTGGGTCATACAATTTTGTTTTTAATTTCAGTACAATACTTTTTTAAATACCAATCTCGACATCAGTATTAAAAACAAATATAAAATTTTTAATCAAATAAGCTTGCTGTTTTTATTTACGTTAAAAAAATGTTTTTTAATGTTTAGAGTCTCTATTATTTTTTAAATCGAAAACGAGGTCACATTTACACATTCTGAAAACTATACACACATAATTTACCATTTTTTCAAAATAAACTTCTAAACTATACTTTCGTACATTATATATTATGAACAACAATATTATTGAAAACACATTATGTGTTCCGTGTGTACATTATAAAACAATGGCTTTTCAAACTGAACATAATTTTCCCTTATAGTAATAATCTGATAATGCAAATACAGGGTATAAAAGGCTCAAGTCTACAGCAACATTAATTTTTATTATCCGAGTTTAATATTTTGTATAGTAGCTCAGACATTAGGAGGGATTTGTATAAACGCGTGATGTTCGTGGCAATTGAACGCCAGTCGCCCATAATGAATGCCGTCGCCATTTCATTGTATTAATCACAGGTCAGTCACTGATCCATCATCGCCACACACGTACAAGTACACTGGGCAGACACACATTTTGTAATGTTATTGTAGAGTGTGCATTTATCTGTGGATACCAACAGCTATTTCGTGTTCACGCGCGACTTAGGTTCCCAACGCCACCGATGAGATGTTCGTATCAAAAAGAAGATGATTTGAAAAAAAAAAAAAAAACATCGAGACACTCATGATCACACGGGTGCACCCATTGTTTTTCGTTTAACCTCACGATGCGCTTGTACTTTCTTCGAGTGTATTATTACAGACATGATAATGGTTCTAAACAAAAACAATCCTCACTTATTTAGACTGCAGTGCTTTGACCCCACAGTGTATTTTAGGCTCGTTCCACAACGAACGTGTGATTTATAAAGTTTGATAGTTCTGTACAATGCTAAATGAATGCTTCTTAAAAAAAGAAAAAAAAAACTAGAACACTTTCATGCCGGTTTATTAGCTCGTTCGAATTTGTATTTTTAAGTTAGTTTCTAACGTACTGAAGACATATGCTAATGTATACTAATGGTGAGCGTGTTTCGGTTAATTTATTAGCATATTTTAGATTGTTGATTTTATTTACAATAAATTTTAACACACCACCTATTTCACACAATTCTAGTATTATGTGTTGTAGTATAATACACTAATGTCAGACACGTGCAAGTAATTTGTGTCTACGCTACACACACGAAATTAACGTATTACTTTCAATAAAACTCATGAATATCGTAAAATGAAATTTAGACTATCAAGTTACAGAGGAGATATTGTAATTTTATTTTTATACCTTCTATTATTACAAATAAACCCATTATATTTTTCAATAAAAATATTCACATGTAAACATCGTGTAGAAATGTATTAAATTACCAAAATTGATAGAAATATCGACGCCAACCGAAAATACACATTGTATTGTAACATACAGCAGTAAATTTAAGACTCCTTACAGTCATACATTAGTTATGGAAAAATATTTAAATTACAATTGGGTTGGTTAAAGGCAACCGAATTATCCACAGGTTTTTGTGTCATTGATTAACGAACCCTGAATTCAGACACATTGAGGGGGTCGTTTTGATTTACTGTCTGGTGGTACTTGATCGAAAACATACAACATATTTTTAACTAGTGTTTCAGGTAAAGTACGTTATGACACTTAGTATTGTTTCACTATATAGTTTGATACAAAAATAAATGTACTTTTTCAAGACTTGGAATCAAATTCATTATCAATTTACGAAATTATCTCTATTTTGATAGAGTTAATTAGAGTCTCAAAAAGTTTTACTTGAAAGAAAATAATCTACTTTTATTATATCGGCTCATGTTTAATTAGAATCCTATTTGTGATCATGAGTCATGACTCTTTTAGAAATTTTATTGAAATTTTTAGTTGGATAGATTAATTTTTCTTCTTTTACTTAAAAGTTTTATCTGATATAAAATATTATTTCAGCTAAATATTTTAATTTTTGATTTATAATATTATTAAAACATTGTTTTTTTCAACAAATATTAAATAATACACGATTAAGTATAATATTAAGTATAATTATAAAACTATCAACGAAAAAAATATATTTTTTTTTTGCTGTAGGCCTAAGGAGTAAACAGTATAATATAGTTACTAGTTCATTTTGTTTGACGTCGGTACGAAAAGAGTTACAAGCGTTTCTAACGTGGATTATTTTAGAAACTTCATGCCCATCAACTGTGCGCTGTATAATAATATCGTAATCAAGTATTTAATGCAGTAATAACTAATGCATAATCATTTATTCATATGTGTCTATAATATTTTTTATATGAAAAGGGTAAAATTATAAATTCAGGAGCGTATTCTGTCGTATGTTATTTAAACATCAGAGCCCTTCGTTTCCCAAGAATGCTATAGCGACCCCACAGAAACTGTGGTAGTATTAATGCCGTATATAGATGTGCTTGTCAGATAAAAAATCGCTCGTAAATTAATATGATAATGAAGGAAACGCGATGAACAACAATAACGATATCGCGTTATTACTTATTATAAATTATAATAAAAATCTAAATATATTTTTGTATGGTTTTTTGAAAAATTCCGGCGGACGTTAGTAAGAGGGTGGAAACTGCACAGGGTGAGGTTATAAATATATTAATTCGAGTTTTGAGACAATACTCTACTCTTAGCTCTTGGTTCAGTAGACATTATTTACGTTTAACAACAAATTATGCCGTCATTTTATACCATGTAATTTCACTTAATTATTTTTTTGTGTGCTATTACCATACAGCTGTTATCTGATTTAAATTAGAGGCACAAATCATTAATCAATTTAATATGCTCGGTTTAATAGAAAGCTTCTATAATAATGATCTATTATTAAAAAAACTAATTGTGTACTCTGTGGTTTAAATATTATTTTAACGAAAGAGTAATAAACATGTTATGTTATTTTTATAAAAGATCATTCCTCAGAAAATATATTTTCTTTTAATAATAGTATTTACCTTTCATGTGGGTACGTTTCAGTTTTTATGATTGATAAAAATGTAATTTTAATTTTTAATTTTTTTTAATGTTATTCATCGAGTATCTTTTTTCTATTGAAATAATAATTACTCACAGTTAGAAGACTAATTTTATAATAATATTACTGTATTACAATTTGTTAGATATACAATCATTTTAAATGTAAACTATTAGCCTTTGTGAATTGAATCTTATACGATTTATGAAATCTGTTAATAAAATAAACATAATTATTTAAGATCATAAATCAGTCTAATAATTAAAAATCTATATACCAAAGAATATTTTTTATCTATTTATTTGGAATCTTTAATATTATGTGATCTATATGTTGTGCAACATGAAATTAATATAATTTGTAGTATCACATTGCTTTTGCGTGTATTTTTGACAACTTTTTACCGATAGTTAGTGATTAACCAGTCACCCTGTATACCCTTTTTTATTTTTCTGCGGCTTTTTTCGAAAACGGCGCATCGCACCAACAACAATAGGACGACCTACTGTGGTGTAGACCACCCACCGTAATCATCATCACTACCAACAATCGTAGCGGATCTACTTACCTATAATAAGTGTATACACATTTGATGTGCGTATATATGTGTTGGTACTACCCCAATCTCACGCCCTTGCCGGTTCAGAGCTCCTCATGCCAAGATTCGCAGAAGACAAGTCAATTGCGATGTTACGACAACGCCCGCGCGTTCAGTTCTACAGAGACTAGCGTCAGTCTTTTGACGTCTGAACGGAGAGAATCTTGAAGGAGGTGCACATTCGTTGAGAATAATAGAAATTATATTTTGTTACAAGAAAAAATACATGTGCACGACTTAAGACGTTGAGACACCCACTCGGAGCATAATTATAATAAATTTATAAGTTATTGTACGTTTATGTTCTACCGTCAGTACATTGCCACTGCCAATGCTCGATAAGTACCTCCACCTACATGGACCACGGACAAAGATAAAATTTCCATACACCACAGAGTATCCAAAAAATTACACTATAACATACGTTATTAAGATTCCTAAATCCGTTGATTTTATTGAAAATGAAAATTGAATTTTAATAATTAAAAAAAAAAGTGTTGTTTCATTAATTTCAATAATGTATTATTTTGAATAACAAAAATATCAATTATCTTTGATTATTATTTGGCTACTTTGTTTGGCATTTCTCAAGTATTACTTAACTTTTTTTTAATCCATTCAGCAATGCATAAGGTTGTAACAGAACTACTATGTATTCATTGAATTTAGATTTTTCTGACTACATTCTTACATAAACTTCCACAACATTATAATACTCGTATGCGTGAAGCCGAATTTTAGTATCCACACAGTTTAAGACAATACGGGAATAATAAATTATTGGTCCTTGTGCATTCACACGAATTTCCTCACTTACCCACAGTGTTAATTTCAACCAACCGTATAATTGAAATCGTGTTGTCCCGAAAATTGGCGAATTTCAGCCGACCTACCGTACCAAATTTGGAAAATATGTTACAGTGGAAAAAATTTATTAGATGATGTTGGAAATTTGCCGCCGTATTGAAACGTCCTATGTACTATATCACCTATACACACTACTGACGTGTTAGTTGGCCTGGAACTAAACCAACAACGTGACACATACTACAAAAAACCCACCTTTAGCGATCGCATAATAAGGACTGTTTAATTTATAGCTTATTTATGTACACCTCTTGGGGGAAAATAAATTGCGATCGCCACACAGTATGACACTCGTTTAAAAAAGATTCGGATTCACGGTTGTTACTCTGTGCAGAGCGCACGCATATACATACGTTCATATATATTGTCCACTTGGTCTTCATCCCTTGTTGGGCCCAGGTCACCATTCAAACTGGTAATAATAATAATAATCACACACGCACTGAACAAACGCGGTGTCCGGTACCCTTGGAATGCGCTCGATAAAATGTGCTCTTCACGTGTAACAAAAATAATAGATGATACAATGCAAGACAGAACACAGTAGTGGCGCTAACTTTTGAGTACCGAACATTTTTAAACATATCCAAAAACATACCGATTTCTAGCAATAACAAAAGTTGTTTCGAAGTTTATGCAGCATTAAATTATTCCCATTTGATTGTTGAATGGTTAATTATATTTACAAATAATGATTCCATGTTTTTTAAACGTCGATGTTGCAAGAACATACATCCGTTGAATAACTTTGAGAAAAAAAAGGTTTGCGAATATAAAACAGCTAAAAATTATTTCAAAATACAACTTTTAATAAAAAATTTGATTCTTTTAATACGACCCACTCGATTTTTCTTAAAATAACAATTATTTTATAAATATATATATACTTAAATATATATTCACTTAAAAATATCATAAATGGGTGGCTTATTTTGTCAAGTTTTTTTTTCATGTGTTATTTTAATTTAGTCAATACTCTTATTGTTCCTTTTTGGTACAGATTGTGTATAAAAAAAAATTAAGTATTTTTTATATTCATTCCTTACAACTAATAAAAATTGATATAATGAAATAATAGTTTTGCCACGTTAATAACTTCTAAACTATTTTAAAATATAAAGTGGAGGTGAGATATGGATTTTGTTATTTTTTCATAATGTTTTACTCTGCTACGCTCTTCTTCAACTTTATATTTAAAAAAATAAGGTTGACATTCATATAAGATATAATGGATAAATTTTTAAAATTTATAATATTAAAGTATACCGAAAATACCCTTCTTAATATCAATGTTATTTTAAGAGAAATCGAGTAGTTAATATTAAAAGAACACTGTATAAACTAAACTGAGTAAACTGGATTAAGAATTATATATTGAATAAATAACTCAATATTAAATCTTGGACCATGTTTTTTTTTTTTAGATATTATAGATTATACAAAAAATTGTATGTTTGAACGGCTAACATTTTTTTGCACTCATTATAATTATATATTATGATGTTTGTTTTACATTATGACAGTTCAGAAATATTTTGACTAATGATAATCAGTAATATAATATTATTTTTGATATATGTAAGAGACTTTTTAAGAATTAGATAAAGTGAATAAGTAATTGCTTACGGATACTCTTCTTTTACCATTCACTCATATAATTATGGTGGGAGATATGGATGTGTTTATGCTCTCATGATAAAAATGATTAATATTAAATTAATATTAATATATTAATTGTTTAGAAGGGAAAATGAAAAAATGTTTTGAAACTTTGTTAATCCGAGAACCTTATTATGTACAATTATGACAATACAGAATTCTTTTGGATTGTATACTTGACAGTACCCAAGTGACCGACGTTATTGAACACTTTGGTTTTATTTGGGGGATTGATTTTTCAATACAATTTTGTCTCTTTATAATTGTATATAATGAGGTAAAGATTAACGAGATTTTACTGTACTTTTTCCTAAATATTAAATTTCCTATTATGTATTTTCAATATTATACTCGTATGAATGTAAAATGTACATTATTGTACAAGTCCAGTGTTTTAATTGAAGTTATGATCTGTGGTACATATAAGGATAATATTTATTACCCCCACCATGTTATGATAAAATACTTATTCTTCATCGTGTAATATTTTTGTTCTGAAGAAAACAAATAACTCCATATAATCCCTAAATTACACTCTTACACATGTCCTGTAATTAAGTAACTCAGCTTAAAAGTATTTATTATTAATATAAGCTTTATGATTAATTAATGTACATTAATTTAGTATAGGAAATGATCTGAATAGTTAAGTATTGATATGTCTGCGTTAGTTTATGTATCTATATTGTTCAATAAACATAATTTTTTCTTATAGTTATTAATATTAATAGTAACTTAGGAACTCAAAATAAATTACAGATGTTCAAACTGGTTTAGTATCATTTATGTCGCTTTTCCAACCCAGCGTATATAAAACATACGATTAATGTTAAAACACTTTCAGACAACAAAAGTAATAGCATATAATACCTTGTATCTCTATTACACAAGGATTCAATAAAATTCGTACTCTGCTGAATGCTATTTAAATAAAATCTATTGCTAAGTTAATATTTTATCTGCTTGAAATGATTGTGACTCGGCAGTTTAAAAATTTCTTACCCTTGTAATTGCATTATGCATAAATTGGTTTCGTTCCATTTTCTTTCAGTTTTAATAGCTACTCATCTTATTTTGTTGGACAATAATAATCAATGTTAACTACACAAAATACGTTTATCTTAATAATAAATTATATGGATTTGAGACGCAAATTTCAAATTTATGTATCGCATTATTGCAAAATAACCACAATCATTTAAACAGTAGTTTGAATTTCCATTTTATAACTTAATTTTCGTTATATTAAGCGACTCGCTTAAAACAAAATTGTGTATCCATTACAAACTTACTAAAAAAGTTTTGATTAAATTAATAGTTAATGACATTACCATCCTATTTTTTACTCAGTAAATCAAATAATTGTTACCTGTAAATGGTTCGTCGATAATACAAATTAATATAAACAGGACAATTTTAGAAAAATTAATGTTAAAAAATCACCATATTTCATACAATAATCATGTGTGATGTACAAGTACAAGGTAGGACTTTAACAATAGATGTTTGCCCATTTTTAAATATCATTCCGAGCTTAAATAATATTTTTTTCTACTAAAAAAATTATCAATATTAAAATTCAAAATTGGCAATATATAACGAAAATAAAAAGTATTAATATACACTATTTTTTGCTTTCGTGAAATATAAAAATCATTAATGTATGGTTTACATAGTATATGAACATTTCATATTTGTAATTTTTTCGTTTTCACAAATTATTAAAATTACATATGCCACTTAAAATATATTTTTTATTAACCAATGAAAATTTAAGAATTAGTTCTTAAGTTAGGGTGTCATTTGTTAAATGAAGTTGTACAAAAGATTATTTAGCAAATTTCAGCTGCAGATGGATTATCTGGTAATAAATTCCTTAATTCTACTAGAAAATTAAAAAAAAATAGTGCCAGATTTGAATTAAGAGATACAAAAAAATGTAAAAATGAAATATATTAGTTATAATAAATAATAATAAAATTATTATCTTTTATCTATAAATGGAAAATTTTTTAAAAATAATCCATCAAATTAAAGTATGACTTTATTTAAAAAAACAGATAGTTAGTATTACAATTCAAGTGTAATTTTAGGATAAGGATTGCCGACCCTAAGTAGTTGGTATAAAAGTGAGGAAAAATAAGAAGTGAATTAATATTAAACAATAATCAATTTCTTAAATCTTCTATTTATGTTTTTATTTTAGAGCCTATTCTATAGAAAAGGCGAACTTAATAATGATCTATTTGATAATGTTATCTACTAAATGAAACAAATATGTAATGTAAAATTATATTTAATATTTTAGAAACTGACATACTAAAGCACTGAATATATACACAACATTTTCAAGTCCCGTCACGTTTTCTGTTGTTAATAATTGTATATGTAACGGCCAAGAAGATACAGAACCATCTCAAGTGGAATTTCTTACCTCTTCATGGTTTCACCATGTGTTATAAAGGTGACGATGAATTTTTTATACTACCATGCAGAGCATTATACAATACCAACTGAAACCCAATCATTTTAGGTAGAAATGGAGATGAATTCCGGAAATCATTTGTCAAAAAGGTCATACAATACAAACCGCAGCACAGAATTTTTAAAGATTTAGTGTAAATCGCGGGAGCACATATACTGTAATTATGTTTAGCTGATTTAAGTGTCGCACCTTCAATTTTATCTTTAGGTCATATTATACAATATATATATATATATATACTTGTGGTACAAAAAGGCGTTTAGTGAAGACCCATATGGGGGTAATTGAAAAAAATCTTACACGCCAAGAAAACAGTGTATTTTTTTTGCGACTTGGACGACTCAACCAAGCGGCAGTATTGGTGGTGATGGTCGCAGACATGCCTAAGGTATAAATATGATCATATTATTATATTATACCTATATTTTATTGTGTTGGCACATGAAAATATCTTCGCCAAAGCCGCACACACACACAATAACAATCAATAACGCACAATTGATTAGGAATCAGTGTGAAACTGTTAATACTGCTATCGGCGAACCACAAAGGATATTAAGGTTTTACTCTTATACTGGTGGACTATGCGTACCTATATAATAATAATAGTGTGGGGTCGGCTTGACAATAAACTAAAAACCCGCTTCAGTTCAACCACAAAAACTAGGTGGTTATTTCCATCACCATTCCTTTTTCTTCTTATTTTAGTAGCTAATTTAAACCGCCATTATTATCATAAATATTAATACAATACTACATCGTCACATTCTTTAGAAAGTATTTTGAACAGTTAAAAAATTATATAAATATTTAATCCAAGTAAGTAAAATTTAAAGTATAATAAAAATATACCTACCCATGTTATGATATTATAACTCAACATCACACAATAAAATTAATGGTCGGGAAAATTATATTATTTTATAATAAAAGGTAATTAATAAATATATTTCTAAATGGCTAATAATAATTAAATAATTTCTATGAGAAAATTCTCCTCAAAATGCAAATCGATAAAGTAACGTTAAGTAAGTAACTAAAATAATCAATTTTAATTATGAGATATTTTAAACAGGACAAAAAAAAAGGTAAGAATAAAGTACTAATTATAACGTTCAAATCGAAAAATATTGTCTAAACTTAATCAAAAAACTAAAAAAAATAAGGTCAGATTTTCAAAAAAATTATACCAAATGAAAGAAAAATGCTAATTTTATAAAAAAAAAATTATTTTGTTCACTTTTAAAAAAGTTATGGTAGTTTAAGATAAGAGTATAAAAAGAGTCGAAAATTACTGATTTTTATAATCAAATTATTTTTTTGAAGTTTCCTCCAGTCAAAGGCAACGAGAGAATTTTTTAAAATTTTTAAGAGAAATGTCTTCAAGATGCGATTTGTGATGTTTTATCGTATCGTTAAAAAAAATCGGTCAAATGAGATCTGTGAAAAAGTGGCGACAGACATAAATAAAAAAAACACATCATAGTAATATTAATAGTTTCCCAGATTCGCAACGAAGCTAAAATAAATATTATTTTTGAATTGCAAAAGTCACAACAATCAAATTATTACGTTATTTGTTGTGCGTAAAGGTTTAAAATATATCTATAATATAAGTATTATATGCGTGGGTCTAAACATGAACAATAAAAATGAATAGGTATCGTTTGATTGATTATTTAACAGAAAATTATAATTATATATAACTATAATTTCCAAATAATACTTTTTTTTATGATAGATTACAACTATTTTATTTTTTATCAAAAAGTTAAAACTTTTATATAATTAAAAATTATGTAATTTAATTATATTTGTATGTTTTCCAGCTCGCAGTCTCAATTTAAATGTTTAATTACTGATTTTTTTTCTATAAAAATTATTATTACTTAAAATTTTATAGACATGGTTCCGAACATTTTATGAAAATAATGACATTTAACTTCCCCCAATATTTTAGCTTCGATGCGAAGCTGAGAAGGTATTAATTTTACTATGATGTGTTTTTTTTATTTATTATTTTTTTTTTTTGTGTCTGGTACCACTTTTTCTCAGCTCTCATCGAACCGATTTTTTTCAACGATACGTCAAAACATCACAAATCATATCTAGTCGAAGAAATTACCCTCAAAAATTGAAAAAATTTCCCTCGTTCCCCGTAAATGGTGGAAATCTCCAAAAAAATTACAAATTTAAAAATTGCTAATTTTTGACATTTTTTTTTTACTTAAAACTGTCATAACTTTTTTAAAAATAACCAAATCAATATACATTTTTTTATAGATGCATGATGTCTTTACCTTTCATGTGGTATATTTTTTTATAAATCTGACCCTTTATCTGCCCACAGAGAGAGATTTAAAATGACAAATTTTTCACAAAAAATTAACTTTTTTAACTTAACTTTTGAATGTGTTCCAGAAAGTCTGACACTTTTATATATATCTTAAATTAGAGTTAATGTAATATACTTTATCATGAAAAAAAAAAAATTTCGGACTTTATTTTGTCTTTATGGTGAAAAAAGTTACCGAATGCTATTTTTGTGTGAAAATTCTGGATTTTATTTTTCACATTTTTTTAGCTTCGATTTAACTTTATAATGCTTTAACTTATTGAAAAGTGTATGGATCAATACCATTTTTTTTTTGAAAAATAATATTTATATTTTTCTTTCATTCGACATAATTTATCTTAATTAAGATATAAATAAAGAAATAGCAGATCACGTATTTTTTGGAATAATCCACCAATTTTTTAAAATTAAACACTATCTAAAGATTTGCATCGAAGCGTTTTTTATGATAGTGATTTTAATTACTGTCAGATATTATTATACTAGACCCAACTATGTCACGTCATCACTTTGCCGCGACCCCTCTGTGCTGGGCTATTTTAACTGCTCCTTTTTGGCATCTAGTAGATACTTGCTTATAAAATTCTTAGAATCAAATAAGATTTCAAGTGTCTGTGTTTCCTCTGTGTTATTAAATTCTCTATTTATTACTGTGATAATTGCCATTATTTCTTTCATATTGAGATCTAGGTGTTCTATTTAACCACCATTTTTTAATATACATACTTTACTCTTCGTTATATTAATTAACATATTTTTCTTTTTGTAATTCATAACACTTATTAATACTTTATTAACTAATTTTTGTGTAATTATCGAGCTATAATAATATTTATGTAATAAAAGCTATGAAAAAAAAAAAATGACTTCCTGTTAGACTGCTATTATATTTGGTTTTTTTTTTTGTCCAGTTTATTTATGATTTCCAATTCTCGATGACAAACAACTTGTCGGCTAATGTTAGCCACATTGTAAATCATATATGTCGCTATGTTAGTGGTGGAGACCAGCAGCCAGTTGACTGGTATCTCTGCACGGGCCCGTGAAATTAACTTCTGTGCCACGTTACAATGACTTTTATTTTCCTTGTAATACAAAGTAAAAATGTTGAAATACAATTCCATTTTAAACTTTATTTATGTCTTCTATGTTCACACGAAGTATTTTTTTATTGACATTATAATTTGAGTAATTACTAATCAACACGAAACGACGACGCCTCACTGGTAAACAAGATTCAAGACATATTCCTTTTATTATATGAAATATTTTCCAAAGTAATATGTTGTGGTCTAATATAAAATTTTCTATGTAATGTTTATGTATGATTTTAGTGAATTATTATTTGCATTCGAAGAATTTTGTTACCAAACTTACCAATAAATAATCGTTTCACAAATAATTATTTTTAGTAAAATAATATTTTGACTGGAATAAGTATTATAAATCAATTTTTTACTCGAATAAAAATTTAAAATAATGATTTATTTGTCTGGTGAAGGAATTAAAAACTGAATACAAGGATTTTTAGTTACTAGAATAACGAGTTATTAAAGGTGACACGTATTTATTCGTTATAATTACATTTAGGCCAGTCAACAAAGAAAAAATGGCGGAAAAAATTCCCAACCAAATTTTTATTTTTTAAAAAGTTGAATTAAGATATGTATAATGACATACTAAAAGTCCTCATCGATTGGACTTGAGCTTTTTTTTTTACAGCCTCGCAAAAGTTCAAAAATATGAGCTTTTTTAATTTTCTCAAAAAATATTTAACTTACAAAAAAAAGTTACGTATAAAAGTTCTTTAAAAAACAATTTTAAACAAAAAAGGTATCTTGTATTTTTTCATTCAAACAAATATTTTTCGAGTTACATTACATTTAATATGAGTACTAAAATTTATTTTCCAATTTTTTTCATTTTACGGTTACTTTTTATCATGTTATACTTACATTAGACAAAATGTTATAAATGCATATGTGTGTATGTGTAAGTTTATTTATTTATAGTATCATTAAAGTGTAGTGTATAATAAGATACAACCGATAAAGTAAGTAATTGATTTGACGCTATATTGTTTAAACCCAACTAAACGCTAAATTGTACATTCCTAAACAACATTTATATTATGTCAATTGCCACCAGAATTTTTGCTAATCTTTTTCTTTTTATTTGCCTTAATCCCAACTACTTGGGGTCGGCCACCCTCATCCTAAACTTCCACTTGACACGATCTCTCACATCTTCTTCGCTCACATCCACTGTCCTCAAATTGCATTCAATAGCATCCCTCCATCTCTTTTTTGGTCTTCCTCTACCTCTTCTTCCTTCAACATTAATTTCTATAACTGTTCTTACAGCTTCCGATTCTTCTCTCCTCATAACATAA
>NW_026099573.1:28662946-28675058 GCF_025091365.1 Daktulosphaira vitifoliae
TTTATCATTACCAGAAATTCTGGCTGGGTTGACAAAAGAGAACATGAGGTAGGTGAAATGAGGAGATCAGTGACAATAGGCGAGAGTGTGAATGGGGAGGTAGAAGGTTTTAAGTATTTAGGATCAATAGTGCAAAAGAGCGATGGTATTGACGAGAATGTAAGACACAGGTTTAAGTGCGGGTGGTTGAAGTAGAGAGAAGCGTCTGGTGTCTTATGCGATAAAAGATTTCCAATGAGTCTAAAAGATAAATTATACAACAATGTAGTGAGACTAGCTATGATGTATGGTTCAGAGTGTTGGGCGGTTGATAAGAAAGTAGAGCAGAGAATGAGTGTAGCAGAGAAGAATGCTTAGTTGGATGAGTGGAGTGACTAGAAAAGATAGAAAAGGAACGAGCATATAAGAGGGAATGTAAGTGTAGCGTCAATCGTGTATAAGATGAGAGAAAATAGACTTGGATGGTTTGATTATGTTATGAGGAGAGAAGAATCGGAAGCTGTAAGAACAGTTATAGAAATTAATGTTGAAGGAAGAAGAGGTAGAGGAAGACCAAAAAAGAGATGGAGGGATGCTATTGAATGCAATTTGAGGACAGTGGATGTGAGCGAAGAAGATGTGAGAGATCGTGTCAAGTGGAAGTTTAGGATGAGGGTGGCCGACCCCAAGTAGTTGGGATTAAGGCAAATAAAAAGAAAAAGATTAGCAAAAATTCTGGTGGCAATTGACATAATATAAATGTTGTTTAGGAATGTACAATTTAGCGTTTAGTTGGGTTTAAACAATATAGCGTCAAATCAATTACTTACTTTATCGGTTGTATCTTATTATACACTACACTTTAATGATACTATAAATAAATAAACTTACACATACACACATATGCATTTATAACATTTTGTCTAATGTAAGTATAACATGATAAAAAGTAACCGTAAAATGAAAAAAATTGGAAAATAAATTTTAGTACTCATATTAAATGTAATGTAACTCGAAAAATATTTGTTTGAATGAAAAAATACAAGATACCTTTTTTGTTTAAAATTGTTTTTTAAAGAACTTTTATACGAAACTTTTTTTTGTAAGTTAAATATTTTTTGAGAAAATTAAAAAAGCTCATATTTTTGAACTTTTGCGAGGCTGTAAAAAAAAAAGCTCAAGTCCAATCGATGAGGACTTTTAGTATGTCATTATACATATCTTAATTCAACTTTTTAAAAAATAAAAATTTGGTTGGGAATTTTTTCCGCCATTCGCCAAAATTACTCCTTCGTTGACTGGCCTAATTACAATATAATTATTATTAGCTTTACTTAAATAACTTAAAGATACTTTTTTTTTATATTCTTATTTTTAAAGAACAACGTCTATTTTCATTAGCAAGAGCAGCATTAGCAGATTTTTGAAATTCCATGGAACGGTAGAAAACGACGCGAATTAGGGGAGCGCGTAAAGTGATAGTAATTAATCTTTGTTTAGTTTAATAAAATGTTTATACTATTTCCTATGACAAAAGAAATTGTATGTATTTTTATTGCGAACATCTGATCATATTAAATAACCGTAATCAAGACGATGACTAAAATAATACACCAACATTAAAAAAAAAAAACCAGCGCAGGGGGATCGCGGCACAGTGGTGACGTGGCATAGTTGGATCAAGTATAATGATATCTGACAGTGATTAAAATCACTATAAAAAAAAAAACGCTTCGATGCAAATCTTTAGATAGTGTTTAATTTTAAAAAATTGGTGGATTATTCCAAAAGCTTCATAAACTGCTAGTTCCTTATTAATATCCTGATTAAGATAAAGTATGTCGAATGAAAAAGGGATTATTAAAAAATATTATTTCTCATAAAAAAATTATGTTGATCCATACACTTTTCAATATGTCATAGCATTATAAAGTTAAAAATGTAAAAAATAAAATCCAGAATTTTCACACAAAAATAGCATTCGGTAGCCATTTTCACCGTGAAGATAAAATAAAGTCCGAAATTTTTTTTTCCATTATAAAGTATATTACATTAGCTTTAATTTAAGATATATTTATAAAAGTGTCAGACTTTCCGGAACATTTTCAAAAGTCAAGTTGAAAAAATTAATTTTTTGTGAAAAAGTTGTCATTTTAAATCTCTCTTGTGAGCAGGTAAAAGGTCAGATATAATANTGTCAGACTTTCCGGAACATTTTCAAAAGTCAAGTTGAAAAAATTAATTTTTTGTGAAAAAGTTGTCATTTTAAATCCCTCTTGTGAGCAGGTAAAAGGTCAGATATAATAAAAAAAATATACCAAATGAAAGTTAATGATATCATGCATCTACATAAAAAAAATTATATTGATTTGGTTATTTTTAAAAAAGTTATGGCAATTTTAAGTAAAAAAAATTAAAAAATTTCGAAAATTAGCGATTTTTAAATTTGTAATTTTTTTGGAGGTTTCCCCCTTTTACGGGGAACGAGGGAATTTTTTTTTTCAATTTTTGAGGGTAATGTCTTCGACTAGATACGATTTCTGATCTTTTGACGTATCATTGAAAGAAATCGGTTCGGTGAGAGCTGAGAAAAAGTGGTAACAGACACAAAAAAATAAAATAAATAAATAAAAAAAAAAATAATAATAAACGACTAATGGATTGTGACAGGTCGACAAACGATGTATAACTTTGTCAAAAAGTATAAGATGTCCTCAATAGAAATTAAGCGGATTTCCTCTATGAATGTACGCAGGGGCAACGGGTGAGAGGAAACAAAGTAATAGAATCATTATAAGAATTATAACATCTTGAAACTATTAAACTGTCATATAAAAAATACTAAAATAATAATGTAATTAAATATTAAATTTATATTAAAATTTACATGAAAAGTATTTGCTTTTAATACAGATATGAAAAATACGATACTATTATTATACTATATTAATTATTTGTTACTATTTATCATGAACTTAAAAAGTATTAATGTTTTTTTTGTTGCTATTAATAATAAAATAGAGTAAATAATAAAAAATTCCACTTACCATAATAAATAACTGACATAAAAAACTTAGGTTTTTACACTTATTTTGGTAATAATATCTATCGTTTGAGTAATTTAATTTTTATAAAATAATTTTTGTTTGTATAATAAATATAAATCAATTATATTATTTAAAATTATTTAAAATTAAAATATTTGGTTCCCGTTGATGAACACTTTTATAATGAGTCGTTGATCGTATGAAATTACTTTTGCTATAATGGTACGTGAAATAATATTACAATCCGTTTATTTCTTGGCCTTTTTTTATCAGCTAAATTGTCAATCGTCACTAACCAGGGTAAGCAAAATTAATTATTTAAAATATTTTACTAATATAAATCAATGTAAGGATGGCCTAGCTATGTTTTCTTGATAAATTTAACCTAAAAAAATTTTGAATACATTTACAGTACACTCTTTTGAAACAAATGCAGTTTAGCTCGCAAGCGAAATCAAATTTTCTTTAAAGTGATTTATTTTTTTTACACTGGTTACAAATATGCAAAAATAAAATGTCATCAAAATAATAAAAAAATCATTGTACTTTAAAGTTTGCATAAAACGCTAAAAAAAACTCTTTTGTTTTTAAATTTCAATATGTTGAGCATCATGGAATAAACAAAAACAGACTATACTAGTTTTTGTCATATACATAGTATTTTCGATTTTTTTTTTTAACGCCTAAGCAAACGCGAATTGTATATATGATGTTTTTTTAACAAATCAAAACACTTATAAGTGAATTCAATGGTATTAATAAAATGAATAAGGTTTTAGATTTTTGTGAAATATCACATCATAGAAAATAACTTTTCTTTGGGAATATTACAACATATTATAACCTTTAGTAGATACTTAAGATTTTCGCAAAGAGATAAAGGGATGTATATAGGTTATTTTCTTCTAACACTTCATGCATTGCAAATGAAATTCATTGAATTACAGAAATAACAATTAATTTATTATAATTAGTCATTTAAATCCATAAAAGAAGCAGTGAAAAAGGATGTAAATTTTTTTTTAATACTTTATAAGCCCATATAGCGCCCTAGTGGCCTCCTCCAAAGGAGGAAGTTTTTTTAACCATTGATACTCCGGGACGGGTTATTAGTCCGTCGCCGGAGAGAGGGATGACAACTCCAATTACCGACTAGGCCACACCTTCCCTTGTATAAAAATTAGAGAGTTTATTTTGGCAGCTTGCTCGTTGTCTAGATTTAAGTTGAATTGGTTACAAGGTTCTGACTAAACTGTAGCAGAAAAGATTAAAAACAGTTATTGAAAAGAATTTATTTTGTCTTACAGTCAAAAATAAGTATAATGAAAATGAGTTGAGAAATGATTTATATTGCGAAAATCAAGAATCATTACATAGTTATCTTACTATTATAATACTGTACCTGTAGAAATAAGTCTTTAACTTATAAGACTTAATTGGTTCTACTGTAAAATGTTTCAAATTAAGTGATGATGAATAACTTTTTAAACAATTAGTTGTCTTAAAACTAAATAAAGATGAATTTTAAAGTTACTGTTACTTCGTAGTACTAAGTTAATACTGTTATTATTAATGTAGACTTTAAAAAAAGATATTATAAATATACTATATAATTATTTATATTTGTGTATTATTTTCATATTTCTTATAACTTTACTATAATATTTATACGTATTGTAAAAATATTTAAAAATATAATTTTAAAAACTAAATTTCTTGACTTTGATTAAATTATAAAAAAATTTTTTTTGGGGAATTAGTTAAAGAATTTGTTTTTTTTAAAAGAATAAGAAATTGAAAAAATGTCTGTTACTACTAAAGGAACAAGGCTTTGAACAGATATTTTTATAAAAGGAATTTTAATAACCCTGATTTTTATGAAATAGAAAATACAACTAAATAATGTTAGTATGTAGTATTAGGGTGGTCCTTAATTTTCAATGTTATTTTTTTTTTACCAGGATGCCACCAATAACTGTATATGTGTTATAAAAATAAATTTTGTGAAGTTTCGTGACGATCAAATAATTATTTCGCGTGCCATAGAGGGGTTGAATTTTTGTAAATAGGGATGAAAATTAGTTTTTAACGCATAACTTGGTAAATTTTACTTTTATAACAAAAATGTATTTACAACATTTATTTAAAAATTAATTTTATACAAAAAAATGTTCTTGGCTTTTTACTCTTAATTGCATATTTCATGAGATTTAACAAAACATATGAATACGCTGTTTTTTTGCAATTCTTCTTTTTTTATACAATTCTGTCTCTACTAACGTAAACATTATATAGAACTAAAAATAAATAATTATTATAAATAAAAGGATTAGAATGTAGCAATGAATTAATTTTCCATCAAAGTACTTTTCATTGCATCAGGAAATTTGTTTCCGTAATCTGTTCAAAATATATTGTTTTTGATTGTCTTTTTTTGTTATAAGTGAATTATATTAATTTCACTGCTATTTCTGCAGTATCATTTACAACTTTAAAATTGCATACTATTTTCTAATATTCCAGGTAATCTTTAAAAACTATTGCTAAATTTGTAAACTTTCTATAGTCTTCTTTTGGTTGATTAGAATTAATTTTTTTCATACAAAATGAAATTATTTTTAATTCAGAGACATTTAATTGTGTTTTAACAACAATATCGTCTAAGCCTGATTTTATAGAACAATCATTAATTAGTGACTAACTCTGTTGAAATTTTTTAAATAATGGTATATTTGGCCCACTAGATAGAGAAATATTTTTTCAAATAGACTTTTTAAAATAAATTCAAATACATTGTGCCTACATAGTAGATATAAAAGATCTTTCTCTAGATATTGTTCTAAAATGACACAAGTGCCTTGTAACTTTCTCATATTAGAGGCTGTTGTGTCACAACAGATAGTCTGGACTTTATTTCTAATATCCCATTCTGTTAACAAATTATAAATTGCTAGCGCTTGTTCTTTGTCTGTACCCGATTTAATAAATGGAACGCCAAGTTNTGTGTCACAACAGATAGTCTGGACTTTATTTCTAATATCCCATTCTGTTAACAAATTATAAATTGCTAGCGCTTGTTCTTTGCCTGTACCCGATTTAATAAATGGAACGTCAAGTAGTTGCTNTTTGTCTGTACCCGATTTAATAAATGGAACGCCAAGTTCATCTCCATCAAAACTTATAACAACTGGAAGTCTATCAATATTTATTTTACTAGATAATGATGGTAATAATTTACCATCGAAATGAACAATAACAAATGTAACATTTTTTTCCTGAAACTTTTCAAATATTTTTTTAGCATGTTTGGTTTTTAAAAGTTTATGATAACAATGTATTGAAGAACGGTTAATAATTAACTCATTAGAATTTAAATAAAGCATCTCTACAGTTGCTATTAACAAGTGTACGGCATTTCAATCACTAACCTTGCACTGATCAAAATCAGCAACAAGTTTTGATGTAATAAACTGCCACTTTCCTACCGTTCTTTTTGAGCAGGATGATCCAGGTTCGTTCTCATCAAGTATATCTGACACAGAATAATCAAATCTAATATTGTTTTCTTCGGTACTCTTTTTCCTCTGTACTACTAATGCTAGAGTATAAATGCTCGAATCAATCATTGAATTTTTCAATAAAAACTTTTTCATTATTCTGATGGCTCGTTGTAGTCCTTTTAGAACTTTTGTTCAAATTTCTCCATTCTGAATATAGTACTTCTGTGCTTATTTTTTGCAACTTTTGGTGATAAAAGTAATATTTACTAAGCTATGCGTTATAAACTAATTTTCATCTCCATTTATGAAAATTCAACTCCTCTGGGGTACAGGAAATAATTATTTGATTATTTGAACTTCACAAAACTTATTTTTATAACACATAGAACATTTATAAGGGACATCCTTATTAAATATATACAGGGTGGCCCACCACTCACTGACAACTTAAATAACTTTTGATCCAGTTAATATTTTTAGTTGATTTTTTTTTTAAATAATAGTTATACGTTAGGTCTATAGCTATATCTCAATAATTAATTTTTTTACATTTTATTAAAAATATTCATTATTTTTAAATTTTAAATAAAAAGTAAAAAAAAAATCTAAGATAGCTATTTTGTAGAGTAGAATTTAAGAAAAATTTTAGTAAAAAAATATCTTATTAATATTCAGTAGTAAATATTCTGTAGCGTTTTGAAGTTTGTGAAAATTTGAATTTTCATGTACTATTTTACGGTATTAAACATTGAAATACGTATTGAGAAAAGGACAGAAGAAAACGCTATCTTTTCATGATTACTGTGTATACATATGATGATAATGTGTATACATTACAAACTTGGCATTAATACCATGATAAGAAATTAGATAAGGCAATTATTACTTATCACTCTCATTCAAAAGTATATTGAAAAGATAGCGTTTTCTTCTGTCCTTTTCTCAATACGTATTTCAATGTTTAATACCGTAAAATAATACATGAAAATTCAAATTTTCACAAACTTCAAAACGCTACAGAATATTTACTACTGAATATTAATAAGATATTTTTTTACTAAAATTTTTCTGAGATTCTACTCTACAAAATAGCTATCTTAGATTTTTTTTTTACATTTTATTTAAAATTTAAAAATAATTAATATTTTTAATAAAATGTAAAAAAATTAATTATTGAGATATAGTTATAGACCTAACGTATAACTATTATTTAAAAAAAAATTCAACTAAAAATATTAACTGGATCAAAAGTTATTTAAGTTGTCAGTGAGTGGTGGGCCACTCTGTATATATATAAATAGATCTATGCAGCTAAAGACCACCTTAATGTAGTATTTATATTTCAGGTAATTCGTCTATTCTAACCCACTAATTACTTACAAAATCAATGTAATATCGGAAATATTTTGTTTTGCTTTTAAATTTCATCCTTTACATTATATAAATGTGTCAACTATTTTTTTTTTTAATAGCAATATACATATTTAACTACCTTATAAAATAGAAAACTATTAAATTTAGAAAATTCCTATTTATATATGTTTGAAATTTATTCAAAATTATTAAAAATTAAATTTAAAGATGATTAAATAAAAAAAATAGTACATTTAAATCTCTAAAGCTCTTCAACTCTACTGAAATTTCTTAAAATTTTATAATACTAATGATATAATAAAGATAAAGGCTCAATGATTATAAAATGGATTTTTAGGTTAATGTATGTATAATATTGAAATGGTCATGACAGTAAAATATTTCCGTCTTATTAAAGATTGCATTGTAAAGAGGAGTCTAGAAGAAATGATAACATTCCTGCATTTTAATAATTTAAAATAAAATATTTTAAACGCATCTTTTAATTTATCAAACCTGTTAATTATTACATCTTATAGTTTATTAAAATAAAATGTTTGATTGAAAAACAAATTATATAATTTTAGATAATTTTAGTCGGCTTACGAATTTTAAGAAGTCTGCAATCCCCTTCGAAAATCATCATTGGTGTAACTAGAGAGGCCCAAATGTTTCGCCATTGCTATATATATATATAATATAGCATATTAAAATTGAGGAACTAATAAGTACAAAGGCCCTAATTAAATTTTCAATTTTTTTTCAGAAGTCAAAAAAATGTATTTATTAAAAAAATATTATTTTTATTAATTTAGAATCGGTGTTTTAATAAATACTTTAAAATTTATTCATTTTTAGTTAGAAATTTTAAATTGGGCCCTTATTTTTCTAAGTGTCTCATTCATTTAATTAAAATTTTATTTATTTTTATTAATATTAAGTGACCTATAAAAAATTTTAAAAAATTTTCAAAAAAATATCTCTTATTGTCTTAAAAACTAAAAGGCGATTATCATTAAATTCTCTCTCACAAAATGTTGAACAAAAGGAATATGTATTACAAAGAATAATATAACAGTTTAAATTTATAAATTACGAATAAATGTATACATGTATTATTATTTTTTTAATATAGCAACAAGAACGAAATGCTTATTTCTTAAACTTGATAAATGATATACCTGGACCAGAATATTTATTACTTACAGATTATGAGCTTCAAGATGTTCTTAAAATTAATGAAATGAATGAAACATTTTTGATATGTAATAACACGAACATTAAATATAAAATGTGGAAATTAAGATGTAAGTACACAGAACTTTCACTTTATATAATGTACCACATGAAATTTGTCATCATAAATAGAAATGTGATTAACTCTNTAATGTACCACATGAAATTTGTCATCATAAATAGAAATGTGGTTAACTCTAAAGAGCTAAAGAAATTCAAGGATATTTTGCATCGAATGATATCGATATTCTATTATACATTTAGCCATATTAAAGAAGGTATTTGGTTAACATCAATTACAATAAATGCATTGATTGACCGAAAAATATCACCCCAAGAAATCAAATTCGATTATATTACATTTAAAATTACTGAAATTTGTAGAATTTGCTTTAAATATAATAATCTACCATATTTGCCTGAACTATATAAGAATAATTCGTATCTTAGTACGATATACGAAATATCAAAACAATTAAAACTGTACTCTGGATATTACCCAAATACGTTTAACGAAATTTATCAGTATGAAGATGTATCACATATTTATAGTTTTTTTTGGGATAACATTCAACGTTTTGAGATATTCATTCCTCCAACTACAATGTTTCCAACCTACGATAAAACTCATATAAAAAAGATTTACGATAGAGTGCGCAATAGCTGGAAAAATGATTATTTTGAATTGTTGTTTTATACTAAAGCTATAAAGAAAAATTTGTTATTGGTAACTTATTATTCTTTGGTTCGGCACAGTATTTATCTTATTGATTGCTTTATAAAAGATATTAACAGTATAAATTCTAATAGTGAATATTTTTTTAAATTGTTTAAAATTCCATTAAACATAATAAATGAAATAGGTGTATTTACAGATGAAACATTTTATTCACCATTCCAAAATTTTTTAAATTATATGAAAAACGATAGAATAATCAACTTGGATAATTTAATAAAGTATACCAGTAAAGTCCTAGACTGTTTAAATACACTAGCAATAAATTTTAATATTCCAACATTTGATTTTAATAGCTTTAGAAATGATGCATCAATAGTAAACCCATTTAATCATTCAATTGCAGAAAATCAATTGAACTTATTTACTATTGAATTGCAGAAGTATTTTGAATGTGTAAAAATTAGTATGGCACCCGTTGATTTTACTATTTTAAAAATATTCATGTTAAATGTTAACATTGAAAGATAAACTAAATTTACCTATTACTTTAAATATAAGAAGTTGTAAATTTAATTTGTATTTTCTTGTAATTCTCCTATTTATGCAATAAACTTAGATTGAAACCAAAAATATAATGTAAAATTCATAATGAAAAAAAAAATATACAAAAGGGTTCACCGTGTTTTGACAAATTTAATAACTTTTTATTCAGCCAATGGTTTCCAATACTTTTTTAAAAAATAATTGTTATACATTGAAGCTATATAATTTAATTATAAACTATAGTATTTTTATTTATTAAAAAAATTAGTTTTTAAAAAATTTGCGTAAAATGTAAAAAAAAATTCTATATAGCCATTAAGTAAAATTAAAACTATATTAAAAATATTATTAATTTAAAAAAAATAAAAAATATATTAAAAATATTAAACTCAAAAGCCACAAAAAAATTAATGAAAAGTCGCGGATACGTATTTCGGAAACAATGTTACCATTATCAACGCTAAACACATACTGAGTCAGTATGTGTTTATTTAATATAAATGTAGTAATACGTATCCGCGACTTTTCATTAATTTTTTTGTGGCTTTTGAGTTTAATATTTTTAATATATTTTTTAGTTTTTTTAAATTAATAATATTTTTAATATAGTTTTAATTTTACTTAATTAACTAGCCACAAGTGATCAATTTTTATTATATATATAGCCATTGTGTAGAGAAGATTTTAAAAATTTTCATGTGTTTTTACGATATCAAACATTGAAATATGAACTTTAATTGAATGTATAACTTTTTCCCTGAAAATTATCTACGCTTGAATGATCACCAGTAATTGAATTTAAACATTTGATAGAGAAAAGATACCAGATCTTTTTAATATTTTTATACTTAATAATACTATTTTACATTAAATATCATCAACAAGTATTATAAAAAAACTAATTTAATTTCTAAATAATTTAATCATACTATATATATTCACGTTTATATAAACAAGTATAATTAGCAACTACATATTTTCTCACACATACATAATTTGTATTTTAGTAATATTTATTGCAAATAGTTTTTAATTATGATATTGATATTTTAAACAAAAATTTTCTAATGTTTAAAAAATTGTTGAAACATCTTTAAAAACTAAAAAACCCAGCATAGAAGTGTCGTTGCATAGCTGGGAAAGTGCATATGATATCTGCTAGTGATTAACATATCACTATTATAAAAAATTGTAAACAGATTTGTATGAATAAATCTGTTAAATTTGACAATAATTTGTATATTTGTCATTTTATAATTTCTATTTTTAGCTTCGATGAGAAGCGTAGAAGGTATTAATTTTACTATGATGTGTTTTTTTTTTTTTTTTATGTCAGTTGCCACTTTTTCTCAGCTCTCACTGGACCGATTTCTTTCAAAAATACGTCAAAAGATCACAAATCGTATCTAGTTGAAGACATTACCCTTAAAAATTGAAAAAAATTCCCTCGTTCCCCGCAAATGGGGGAAATATCCAAAAAAATTACAAATTTAAAAATCGCTAATNATTACCCTTAAAAATTGAAAAAAATTCCCTCGTTCCCCGAAAATGGAGGAAATATCCAAAAAAATTACAAATTTAAAAATCGCTAATTTTCGAAATTTTTTCACTTTTTTTATACTAAAACTTTAGATATTTACCTTTCATTTGATATCAATTTTTTGAAAATCTATCACTTAACCTGCTCATGGGAGGGATTTAAAATAGCAACTTTTTTACAAAAATTAACTTTTTCAACTTAATTTTTGAAAATGTTCCGGAAATACTGCGTCCTT
>NW_026099573.1:28676677-28712698 GCF_025091365.1 Daktulosphaira vitifoliae
TACATTTAAACGGCTGCCGTAGTTAAAAAAACACTATTTTTGTGTTAAAATTTTCGATTTTAAATTTTCAATTTAAAAATGCTATAACTTTTTGAAAAATGTATATATCAGCACAAATTTTTTTTTCTAAATACATTATAAGTACATCTTTCATTTCACATACTTTTTATTAAAATTGGACAATTTCCCCTTATATAGGGGGCGTTCAAAACTTGAAATATTGTAAAAAACATAGATCTTTTTCAACTGAACTTTTAAAAATGTTTCGGAAATACTTCGTCCTTTAAACATATATCAAATTAAAGGTTATGTTATATACTATCTAATGAAAAAAAAAAATTTGTGCCGACGAGCTATCTTCTATACGCAAATGGCTACCATATTAAAAAATATGCTATTTTAACAAATTTTTTTTTTTAATTAAACACTATCTACAGATTTGCATCGAAGCGTTTTTTGTAATAGTGATTTTAATCACTGTCAGATATCATCTATACTGAACCCAACTATGCCACGACCCCACTGTGCCGCCACCTCACTGTGCTGGGTTTTTTAAACATTTTTTACATGCTAATAAAATTTCATAAGGTTTAGTGTTTTTTAAAAACATTATAATAGTATTAATTGCAAACAATTTTTTTNTCATAAGGTTTAGTGTTTTTTAAAAACATTATAATAGTATTAATTGCAAACAATTTTTTTTTTAATGCTGTTTTTTTAAATTTTGAGATTTTTTTTAAAATTGAGTGATTTTTTCAATTTTTAGCGATGATAGGTTAATTAGATTAAAATCAAGTTCTATTGAAGTTTTTTGATTGATGAATTGATTCATTGAAAAATGAGTATATTTATGGACAAACATAATAAATAATGTATACCATCATAAAACCAATACCTCCTCAGCTATGCAGCGTAGCTAAAATATGAAACCTTGTAGTACGTTTATTGAATTTTTGAATATTATTTATCAACCAAGTCGGTTTTAGCACTTATCATTAATGTTATGCTATTATTCGTCTTCTTCTTCTTCTTCCTCGCCTTAATCCCAACTACTTGGGGTTGGCCACTCTTATCCTAAACTTCCACTTGACACGATCTCTCACATCAGCTGTCCTCATATCGCATTCAATAGCATCCCTCCATATCATTTTTGGTCTTCCTCTACCTCTTTTTCCTTCAACATTCATTTCTATAACTTTTCTTATAGCTTCCGATTCTTCTCTCCTCATAAGATGACCAAACCATCTAAGTCTATTTTCTCTCATCTTATCCACGATTGACGCTACACCTATACTCCCTTTTATATGCTCGTTCCTTATTCTATCTTTTCTAGTCACTCCACTCATCCATCTAAGCATTCTCATTTCAACTACACTCATTCTCTGCTCTACTTTCTCATCAATTGCTCAACACTGAACTATACATCATAGCTGGTCTTGTAAAATTTACCTTTTAGCTTCATTGGAATTCTTTTATCGTATAAGACACCAGACGCTTCTCTCCACTTCAGCCACCCACACTCAATCCTGTGTCTTACATCCTCGTTCTATTGCAGATATGACCCTAAATACTTAAAACTTTCCACTTCTCCGATCACGTCCTCGCCTATTGTCACTGACCTCCTCATTTCACATACCTCGTGTTTTCCTTTGTTAAACTCGTACTCTATATACTCTGTCTTACTTCTACTTATTCTTAAACCCTTTTCTTCAAGAGCTGATTTCCACAACTCTAGGCTTTGATTAATTTCCTCCTTATCTTCTCCTATTAACACTATATCATCAGCAAACAACATGCACCAGGGCACCTCTCCTTGTATTTCTCTAGTATTTTAATCCATCACTATAGAGCAGGGGTGGCCACAACGAGGCTCGCGAGCCACATGCGGCTCTTGAGTTAATCTGGTGCGGCTCTCGAACCTGGGTTCATTAAATCTAAATATCGATCTGAACTAACTGATGAACACTTGAGTGAACTCGTGCTAACTGCGCTTACTANAGTGAACTCGTGCGAACTGCGCTTACCAATTATAAACCAAACTTCAAACAACTCACAGCTAAAATGAACACTCGTAAAAGCAATTGAACATTAAGTTAACATTGAATGTTATAAATAAGTAGAGTACAATAAATGTTTCTTCTTTTAAAATTAAAAAGTGTCTTTAACTTATTAACCATAAATTCATCTCCAAACAATGTGGCTCGCCTTAAAACAGCTTCATAAATTTGTGGCTCCCTGAGTAAAGGTTAGTGGCCACCCATGCTATAGAGAATAAGTAAGGGTTTAAAGCAGAACCTTGGTGCACTCCTACTCCTACCCGAAAACCTTCTGATACTCCTCCTATGCTTTTTTACCCTGGTACAAGTGCCTTCATACATATCTTCTATTATATTAATGAACCCTTTCAGGACTTCTTTTCTCATTAATGCCCACTTTAAAACCTCTCTTGGTACTCTGTCATACGCTTTCAATAAATTTATAAATACCATACACAGCTTTTTCTTCGTTTCCCTAAACTTTTCAATTAGTTGTCTCACACAAAATACGTGCTTTATTGTTGACTTACCTGGCATAAATCCAAACCGTTTTTAGATAACGATGTCTCATTTCTTATTCTCTTATCTGTTACCTTTTCCCAAATTTTCATACTATGACTCATAAGCTTTATGTCTCTATAATTTCCACACTCCTGTATGTCACCTCTACTTTTAAATATCGGCACAACAATACTTATCTTCCATTTTAATTTGGTATTAGTAAATATAGGACAGACCCATGAATTTTAAGTAAAGTGAGCTGACGAATATTATAATTTTTATTGAGAAGTGAAATAGGGGGGGATTTAAAATGACAACTTTTTACAAAAAATTAACTTTTTCAACTTAACTTTTGAAAATGTTCCGGAAGGTCTGACACTTTTATATATATCTTAAATTAAAGCTAATATAATATACTTTAATTTGAAAAAAAACAATTTGACCTCTGGACTTGTCTTCGTGGTGAAAACGCACATCAAAATTAAAGAAAGACGTACGATTTCCGTGAACTAATTTTCGATTTTATATTATTAAATTTATATTGCTATAACTTTTGGAAAAAGGTATGGATCAGTAAATTTTTTTTTGTATAGATGCTTGATGTCTTTACTTATTATTTGGTNAAAGGTATGGATCAGTAAATTTTTTTTTGTATAGATGCTTGATGTCTTTACTTATTATTTGGTATATTTCTTTTATAAATCTAATCCTTTAACTGTCCACAGAGGGGGATTTTAAATTACAACTTTTTCACAAAAAAATTACTTTTACTCTTAACTTTTGAAAGTGTTCCGGAAAGACTTTTATATATATCTTAAATTAAAGCTAATGTAATGTACTTTATTATGAAAAAAAAAATTTCGGGCTTTATTTTGTCTTCACGGTGAAAATGGCTACTGAATGCTATTTTCGTGTGAAAATTTTCGATTTTATTTTTTACATTTTTATCTTTATAATGCTATAAATTATTGAAAAGTGTATGGATCAACACAATTCTTTTATGAGAAATAATATTTTTCAATAATCCCTTTTTCATTTAGAATATAAATAAGGAAATAGCTTTTGGAATAATCCACCAATTTTTTAAAATTAAACACTATCTAAAGATTTGCATCGAAGCGTTTTTTTTTGATAGTGATTTTAATCACTGTCAGATATCATAATACTTGATCCAACTATGCTACATCACCACTGTGCCGCGACCCCCCTGTGCTGGGTTTTTTATTTTTGTTAATATTTTTTATTTAATGTTTATTTACTAGGCTTCGCTTAGCTGGGGCTCCGCCCCAGATTCAGTGCCCTTTAGGCCTCACGCACCTACGTTGCGTTAAGCTTTTCGGGCTGTTCTTACAGGTAGGCTACTGATTCCGGTAGGAGTACCCAGCTACACCAGACACAATAAGTGTTATGCAGGAAAAATATTACAGACGAATCTTTTAAAGAAAGATGTCTCATTCAATCCGCTGGTCGTATCAATGTCAAGAATCACTTGGAAAATTAAAATATGTTCTAACTCAGGAACCTCATTATCCAGATTTTAGCTAACTGATTAACCTAATTTGTGACTCAATCAATGTTGCAATATGTTATGTTCTATAGGTATGGATTTTTCAATCACATACGTATCTAGAACTCTGATTTGAACTGAACAAAATTATAATACAACCGAAAAATGTTGTGTTCAATTATATGTGATATTAAACAGTTCCGCTTCTATCTTTTTGGACAAAAATTCCACAAAGTAACGGACCATCGAGCTCTTGTATGATTATTCAATATCAACGACCCAGACACGAAATAATGAGATGGAGACTTAAATTAGAAGGTTATGAATATGAAATTCATTACAAGTCAGCTTATCATAATACTAAAGCTGATGCGCTTAGCCGCAAACACGGTACAACCCGGGTTCAGTCAAAGAAACAAGATTCTACATCACAAAATCATTCAGAATGACAGCATCATTTCACAATGAGACTAGGAAGATTACTCTAAACATTCAAACACACAGTTTCCATCGACATTCGCCTCTAAAACGATAAAAAAACAACAGCTTGAGCAAACTTACAACAAATTTCTACAGGTCAGGGGGGAGTCATTATCTACTACCCCGAATTTTCAGGAATCGTTGGAAATCTCTTTGAAGAAAATAAAGATTGAGATTTAGACAATAATGTCAGAGATTTCTATATGAAAAAAATAGTCGCTATCCAATTCAGAAGAAAATTTGTATAAATAGAAGAACTTCTAAGACAAAGGAAAAGTATGACAGAAATTGCAAATTTATACCACAATAAGAAATACATCTTATATCTTATTACATATGCTAACTATTGTGAGAAACCTATTTATTTGAAAGCATTATACTTTAAACAGAAATTCTGACATTTGATTTTTTATTTAAATTCATTTATAAGCGCTGTAAGATATTGGAAAATAGTAGTTTTTATGAAAAAATAGTCACACACCATAATGAAAATTCGTATTATTCGAATAATGTGTCCACTCATGTCTACTCGTTGACTTTCAAATGTCTCTTTTGACATCATGTTCTGCGTCGTCATGCAATAATAAATTTGAATGTTGCACTACAGACACGCATATACTCAATCGTTGTCTGGCATTCAAATAGTTATCAGTTCAAAGATGCCGTGATTCTGTCAAATCAAACAAATTATGTTTTTTGTACATGAGTCCTTATCATACGGTCAACGCTTGTACCTCTGTGCCAACTTGTAGACAATGTAAGAAGCTTCATCATACAATGCTACACATGGATTTCAAGTCAAATGTTTCATTGACTAATACTGTATTAGACTCTGAACAATCTCCATCTGAAGAATCAAACATTCAGTTTTCCTGTACCGCACATACGAATTGTACCATAGTGCTTGATACGGCTGTTGTTCGTGTTTCAGATGAGTGTAGTAATTATCATTCGTTCCGCGTATTAATAGACAACGGCTCTCAAATTTCGACAATTAACAATGAGTGCGCTGAGCGTTTTGGACTAGTACGTCATCCATGTCAAACAAAATTAATTGGCTTAACTTACAATACGGTTGGTCCAGTAAAAGTTTGTACTTCTTGTACTTTTGTGCCTCATCATTGAACGGATTCGATTTTCAGTTATAAAGATTTATTTATTTTACCACAAATAACGTCACAACTGTCTATCTTCTGCTGTTTGTGTACGGTACGGTCATTTGTTCTTAGCCAAACCGCAATTTGAACACTCGACATGTATTGACATGATCATCGATAGTAACATGTTTCCGTATTTGAATCGCCCAAATACAAAGACCATTCATTATAAAGGATTGCCATCAGAAATTAATTCTTATATTGGTTGGGAAATAGGCCAGAGAAATTAGTCACTTTACAGTTCGTCACCGAAAAACCGTTTTAACAGCTATGTCACGACCATTGTTTAATAATTCGTCTCAAAATATTTATTCTTATCTTCCGCAAATAGTATCAACTACTAAACCCAAGTTTTATACAAGTTTGTATAACACCAATAAAAAAAATTACAATCATTGGCCTTTTAATGATTTTACTCGATATTTTTAGTATCAAGAACGACCAACGCAATTGCACTAGGTCAGAATTACAGAACATCGACTATTTACAACGGTAAGTGTTCAGCCTACAATTCAACACCACCCCATATTTTGGTCTCTCGTATGTACACTGCAAAGAACCGCATAACTAGACTAGCTGTCCGTTCGCTTACAAAGTCGCGTATTTTTTAATAAGAGTTTTTTTTATTACTGATGATCTTTAATTACTTTGCCCGCAACCTTTTTCCTTTAATTCTTTTTTCTCTTCCTTAGGCTAGTCACGCGTGGTTCGATATCGAGCTAACTCGATATTTTGGTTTATAATTTGATTAGCTATCAATAATTTTATTTAAAAATGTATTTTGTTTATTTGATTATATTTTGTTCAAGTTGTTATTTCATGCTTGTATTAAGACTACATCTCAAGCTAAGATCATGTTCATTCAAGTTATTTTGAAAGAATTCGTCTTTCAACGCGGAAAGTATGTTTGGTAGAAAACGCCTTTAGCAAAGACCTAGTAGACCAATTGTGCACAAACACTGTTGATTATATTATATCGCGTGACAGCTAATCTCTAGCGTCTTTGCTTTACTCATCTCCTTTCCCACCCAGCACGGGTAATCGATGTCCTCTGTGTCATATTTTTTTTATAGCAAACGCCTTCGATTGTATGGTAAATTGTTCGGCCATTATACGCCGTTATTCTTAGTATTTGTTTATTGCACCCTTGTGCTCAAAGTTCTCGTGCCCTTGTACACCTCGAGTGATTAGGTTTTAACCATAACTAAATATCTTCATTGCCGTAGTCGCTTTTCCGCCGTCTGTTTTCATTTGTCATTGCATGCCTGGATCTACACTCTGACTCGTGATACTCAGATGTTTGACACCATTACCACAAGATCTCATACAATTCACTCATCACTATCAACAACTTCATCTATGCAGCTGAGTTTTATATTATTCTTTTATGTTATTTATTATTTGTAATAATTGAGTTTAACTATTATGTTTTGTGTTGCTTCGCCGGCCATTAGTATTTAAGGGCTCCCTGTTACCCCTTAAATATAAGATACTCTTTGAAGAACTTCTAATATTTGTGGTTAATTTGTTATTTAATTATTGTCTACTCTCGTTACTTATTAGATGATATCAGCAAGAACAGCATTAGTTATAATAGAATTACTATATAATACTATTGTGAATTCTAAAACGTTAAAAATAATAATATGTAATAATATAGATTCTTAATTAAATTTACTCTATTATTGGCTAGTAAATTATTTAAAAATTTTTATTCATAATATTAATTTCATAAACAGTGAAGATTAATAAGAATAATCAATATGTTTATGACAAAATTTATATTTTTTTGAAGTAGAGATATGATGTTGTATCAAATTACTTCTTCTGCTTAAAGGAATTGTTAAATATTGCAATAATTTAACTCATCTTTAACAAAGAGTTATTAACAAGTAGGTTACGTTTTAAATAATTGAATATATCCAATCCTAATTTTAAAAAAATAATGAAGATGGATATATTTTTTAAGGCATATTGAATTTATTTTCATAAATATGTTTTCATCAACTGAAAATGTTACTGATGATAACTGTGTCCAAGAACAATTTGAACGAATTCCCATAAATAGATTGCCGAAAAGAAGACTTCAGATGGCATGTCAATGTTCATCTCAAGATAATCCATCAAATAATGTACCTACAACTTCAGCATGGATTTGGGAAACTAATTCAAAAACAAATTGTACAGGTTCTGAGGAGTCTAACTGCACTCAATTGAGGTATATTAAGTCGATTTCTCGGGCATAATTTTTTGAACCAATTTTGATCTTACATATCTAGTTCTAAGCTACAAATTATATGTATCAAAAACAAAGTTGAAATTGGTTGGTAGTTTTTATTTAAAATATAAGATACTTATCTTGTATTATATAAATACGAAAAATTCTAATAATAAGATAAATAAATTTATCATACATAGTTGTTTTAAATTCAAAATATAGTTAAAGAAAAATTAACTTTTTGTCTTATTTTTATAATTTAGAACTTTGTTTTTCTTTATTTATTTATTTAGATGTATGACTTTTATGAAAAATTGTGATATCAATATTCCACCGCCGCCAGAACAAATTTTATCTAAACTTGCATGTGAATCATCTACGCTTTTCAGAGAAATCGAAGAGAAACACAGACAATGCTCAAAAGAAAGAAGAAAACGAAGATGCAAAAAAAAATGTGATGATGATAAGGGTTGTGACGATGAAACTGGAGATGACAATACCATTTTGTATGGAACTGCCGATGTTAATGAAGATGATGAATATGATGAATATGAAAATCAGGAAGAGGACGTTGACGACACATCAAATGAATCGCCTACAAGTAATAGTACATTAAATAATGAAAATAATTCAGAAACTTTCCAAAAACACACTGATACGAACAAAAATGAAACAAATAACCAAGTAAGAAACTACTATATAGATGGTTGTTTATAAAACATATTATTATTGAACGGGTAATCGTATTTTAACAAATTATAAATTAATTTGAGTTTTTTTGCCTTGGAAAAGCGATTAGATTTGAAAGAATTAAAAATTTTACTGTAATGAAAAAGTAATATAATTGAATTTTTTCTATGGATCAGAATGTTCCAACAAAAAAATATTTCGATTAATTACATTATTACATAAATGTAAAATTAATGATTAGAATCATTAATTATAACTATTAGACTGTTAATTTTTAAATTATGGGTAGTAGTACTAGTCTTTATACATTTTAAGTTAATTTCAATGCAAGAATAATCATAGTGTTGTTTTATTGAAAAACATAGTGATTTTACATAAGCTTAAGATTTTTATTATAGGGGTAACTAGAGTAAAATTTTTTCCCAGGGTACGCTTAAGTGTATATTTAATGAATTATTCATTATCATTGAGTATATGGTAAAGATAAATCAATTTATACTTCATGCTAATATATTTAAAAATAGTTTAAAATTGGTTATATAATGGGGCATATTTTTTATGTAGTAATTCGACTTAATAATTAAAAAAAAATGTCTATTTAAGTTTTGTAATGTTGTTTTCTAGGAACAATGTGATTCTACTGCAATAAAAAATAATCAAAATCTACAAAGATTTCAACAGAGCAAAATTAATAATAAAAGTACACAGTACAACAACAGATTACTTTATGAAAATATCGAAATAGATATGAGTGATGCAAGTAGAAGTAATAGACAAAATAAAAATAGCAAGCGTAAAAAAAATAGTGACACTAAATCAAAAAAAAATGCAAAACGAAAAAGAAAATAATAAAAGAATTAATTTTATTTACTACAAATTCGCTGTGTATTAATATAATTATACAAATTTTTAACTAAAAATTTATATTCTTAAATGGCTTGACATTTTCATAAAAAAAATTAATCATTACTTGATCTGAAACTTAAGGGAATTAAAAAACAGTGAGATATAAGAATCTTGTTATTAACATTTTGCTTTTAGCTTAGGTAATTATTTCACACTTGTTTCACTTGGTCTGTTTAGACTAAATAAAACAGTTTACTTAGAATACATTAAATAAATAGTATTGTATTAATATATTCAAAATTATGTAATTCTTTAAATTTTTTTAAGAATTTGATAAATAGGTTCTTAATAAGTTATTTTACTTTGAACATGTTAATGAAATAAGTTATAATATTTAATTACTTCTTAAGTGAATAAAAAAAAAGAGGTTGCGGCATAGTGGAGACATTGCATAGTAGGGTCCAGTATAGATTTAATCTGACAGTGANAAATGCTTATAAATAATACTTATATATGATAATATTTCGTCATTTGTTAAACTAAATTAAAGTTATGAAAGGAAACTTAAATCATGTTAGTGACATATTTAAAAATTCTGTTGTAGTTATTAAAAATAGATTTTTTATATATTTTGCTGCTTCTTAACTACAGAATTAGATCTATTATTTTATTATTTTATTATATTTTATAAAATTATAATTTTTAAGCACTAAAAATATTCTTATTTGGGTTATTTTAATAGTTAAAAGCATTATAAGAAAAGAGTATCTTATCAATGCTCTCGCACACTAACCGCCCCATGCTCCCAAACATATAAAATTATACGTATGACAGTTTTAATTAAACGTTAATAGTGCCGGTCAAAACTATACATTCCCGTGTAATCCATAGCTTCATACTATGTATTATAATAGCTTTAAGGTGACGGGCGCAACGCCTTAATAAATCATAATAACAATTATTCTCTTCTATGCCGTGATACAGTACTAAATAAAAGATAAATTATGTGAGTATATACTCATACATTTAAATATTAAAACATGATTAAAGAACCAAATGATTTTAATTAATTTAAACTTAATATAATAGGCAACTTCCAAAACACAAGGCATTATATACAGTTGGTAAAGTATTAGTACTGAAAATTACCACAAATTATTATTCATTAATAACATATTAATATTAACAATATCTCTTTGTAACTTCCTTAAATTAACTTATCTAATATACATATTAAATCAACTTAACAAATTATTATTTTTTTCTATATTTTTATTTAAATATATTTAAAATCTTTGGTAATAACAACAACTGGAATGATAATATTATACTGCGATTCATGTGCGAACGCAACTTGACAGCCAAGTGGTAAAATAGATGACTTATATTTTAACCTACAGCCACTCAGAAACGTTCTCTCGTGGCTCAAAGTATAATAATTAAAACATTAAAATACAATGATCTATCTTTTAATTAAATGAATAAAAATTATGAGTAAAACAATAAAAGACCACTATAGATAATTTAAATAAGTGCCAGGATAATCCTCCGACTGTATTGACATTTTATAATACTTTTATTGCTATTAAGTTTCATTATAATCTCAAGCAAAAACATATAATTATTTTTTTATCAACAAAGAAAAAATAAACAATGAGGAACTATAAAAGCAAACATTGTTTCTTAATTGTATTAAACCGCATTTTTAATTACTATGTATTGAATGTTTAAATTTTATATAATGTAATTATATACAATATTACATGTGTAATTATGGTTCATATTATTTCTTTTTTACATATTTTTATTTTAAAATTAAATAATATTAATCTTAAGTACTAATTAATACATATTATGTATTAATCAGAGCTGTTAAAAAACTATATTCAGTATAATGACTGTATACAATTTTGAAAATGTTCTATATTTTACATAATTATAACTCCAAGAAAGTTGACAAAGAAAGATTACAAACATTTTATGAGACTCGAAAAAAATTGTATTTTAATATAATTTTCAGTTTAATTACTGTTGGTCTATAATTATACTTTCAAAATATCACTGTCCATTTTAAATAATATTTTATGTAAAATTTTGTAATCATTACATTGTAATTTTGTATCGCTACCTCTTTCAAAGACGTAACATCGTCTCGGAAGTTTTCGTCATTCCTAGTGTTTGTTTTCCAAACAACTTCTTTTGCTAACCAATCAGTTAAAAGTCATAAAATTATTTATTGAAGTAGATCTAAATTTACCAATTTTTGAGATTATTCACACTTAAGGCTGTAAAAGAACGGGTTTTAATCGATTTTTGATAAACTGTTTATAAAAATACGAATAATTTAACAGCCGTGTGTTATTCAAATATTAAATAAATCTATGTACTATTTTATCTTAGTTAACTTCATTTAAATATAATCTCTAACTCGCAAAACTATTTGGACACAGACAAAGCACTTTCCTAATAGATATACTCAATTCTAAGAACTGCCAAACTGTTAGTTGCCCACGCGTATTCGTCGAATATACATTGAAACAAAAAATACTATCTGAATTAATTTTTTTGTGTATCTCAAAGTGTATTTCTAATTATTCGATTATTTTTGATCTTTAAAATCAAACCAACTTGAGTTTTTTAAATAGCAACATTAAAATTTATGATCTCCAAAGCACCCTGTACAAGAATTATTTGGGCGCTTCATGGAACATATTTATGATCTTTTTTTACTTAATTAAAAAAAATTGTCTATTTTACTTAGCTGTAATCAAATTTTAAAATTATGGGCGTCAACCCACACTCGTGCTTTGATTGCCAACTCAAATGTCTAATACCGCCCAAAATTAATTTTTATAAAATAATTAATTTTCTCCAATTCATTAATGTTTTGTGAAAAATTAATATTGTTAATGGACAAGTTTATCTTTCTTTTAAGATACAAGCTAAAATTAATTTCTTTTAAAAAAATTTTCATTATGAATCTTTTTTAGGTAGGCATCACCTTACCTTACCTTAATATATCGATCACTAGGAAAGAACACAAATCCAATTAAAAATATTTTTCATTACATTTCTATATAGAAATTTAAACACGCAACAAACAGAGAAAAATTTTTTTAACATTAGTGGTTCTGAAAAACGCGTTTAAAAAAAGTAAAATGTCGTTTGACCAATATAAAAATTATGGGAATCAACGTTTATGCTTTTAGCCCATTAACCTAAGCATCGTCTACTTTATTGCTAATTCAACACAATGAATAATAATTTTTTTAACATTTTCTTCTAGCGTTATATTGAAGTTTATTTAATGATAATTACTACACATTTTTTTCTTGATTTGAAATTTTAAATAACTACTCTAATAGTTTATTACGCGCTTCTAACATTAATTAGTGGTTTAGGTTTTATTTAAAAATAAATGATGTTATTCTTAAATTGTTTTTTAGGCCACCCTTGTTTTGAAGTGAGCAATTCAAACCCAATATGTCGGCCGCAGGGAAGATAATAAATGAAACATCAAGTGTTATTTTTGTTTGTTGTATTTTCATATATTTTTAAACCTTACTTGGTAATTTGCCACATGTTCTGTGATTTATTGAAAGTAATATTTTCTTAATCCTTAGTTTACCAATGATTTAGACGTATGAGAATTATGTTGCTTCGGGTTGTCTTCATCCCTTTCTTTCTTCAATTTTTTTTTTTGGTGTTGCGGATGAGTTAGTTTTTAGGGTATAAGCGTGTGCTAAACGTCTGAATACAACGTTACCTATTTCAGTATTTCCCTTAGAGCTATTGAGCCTATAAAGAAAACAGTTGTATTGTAATTAATTGTTTTATAATTAGTTGTTTTGATAGACGTTTATCCATTAGTAGGGTCTAATTTTGGCAATTACTGTAGCCCACCAACATACACGCGCCTGGAGCATATTTTGGCCACAATAAGCAGTAGACGCACAATACCGACAATTTTATTTACAAACACTGGGAGGTTCCCAACAACAACTAAATGAGTTCATATTGAATGGCTTACTTAAAGACCTGTGCTTAAAAATCACAGTTAATGTTTTCGCACGATCAAAGTTTCACTGCAACAAGCACATAATAGTGTGCATATAACGTAACGTAATTAACTAAAAGAGATTGAAAAGTTACAAATATCTACTTAAAAATAATTATTTCAAGATAATCAATTTAATTGGCTTGTAAATTATCTCGTAGTCAAAAAAATTATTACGATTTTACAATTATCTTTTTTTATAAACGTCAATATAATTATGAATATACTATTACTAATTCAACCTTCAATAAATTTAAATAAATGGCTTCATTATAGGAGAAATATCTCACTTTCATTTTACTACCGATAATGGCTTAAACGTATTGCATACTTTGTGTTAAAAGGGATATCCATTTTGTTACGCAACATAAAAATATGTTTTTATGTTAGATTTATTTTGTATACAATTATACTAAGATAATATACAATGATGAAAATATTCAATAATTATTGATAGCTCGGGGAATTTAAAATACAATTTTACATAAATAAGTATTACCTAATTTGTATAATTTAACAACTAATATCATTCCCACGTTAGTTATTACAACCAAATACATCTCAGTTGTACTAACTACCAATCAATTGGTAATTTTTTAAAAGGTTTGTTCTCAATAAAATCTATTAATCCCGATATTTTTATGCGTGCATAGTTATGATATAATTATTACAATTAAATAATTTTATACTATTCAAAAGTTATCAAATCATTTTTTTGCCAAATGCATATTTTTGAATGATAATTTATCATCACAATCATCTTTGTATTCTAATCTATAAAGACACCTTGAGCCTTCGTCTTATAAGTATTTTTATGATCCTAACACAAAAAAAATGCTCGTGTCAAGCCGACAAGCCCACGTGGAGAGTTCACAGTTTTCCGTTGTCGCCACTCGGTCATTGTTGTCAGCATATTAAGATATTATTATTCAATTTTATACTGTATATGATTATAATACACTTGTATAAGACGTATCATACACTTGCGTACTATGTTCGTGTAGGTGTGCAACTAGACAATAAATTAGCAATTGCTCAAAGCCAAGGCTACTTTTACGGCGACAGCCCTGTACGGACAGCGAAAACAATAAATAATATTCAAAATATTAATGCAATTGTGATATAAAAAATACATCTACTACTGTTGCCGCAGTCATAATTTGACTGTAGGTGTGTAAATGGCGTCCAACACTATCGTGGCAAATGTTACTAATAGATGTTCGTAACTTGTGGTAGACATTGAAAGCTTTATAATTAGACTATGTGTTGAAATTTATGACGAACACGCAAATAAAAACACTATATCATACCATTGTTAATTAGTTGAAATATTTTTTATGATAATAATTAATAAAACAAAAATTTTATAAAAGAATTTTTCTCATGAATCACATGTCCGTTTAATACAATTTACTATTCGTGATAAATGATTGGAAAATTTAAAACGATTAAAACAATATAATGTGAAAATCTAACGTTATTGCATTTGAAAAAATTCATTACAATAAGCATTAATGTCTGGAATATTAATTATGTTATTAATTTTGGGTGGCCGTGATCAAATTTATTACTGCAAAATATTTTTACTATAGTCATAAAAGTTCTTCAGTCTTTCATATTTAATTAAAACTGACATGTTAGTAGTTTTACTCCTGAGAACCTAAACTCTAGAAGCATATAAATTAATACATAATCGGCAACCAATGATTTCATTCTGTGGTCTAAATATATTAAGCCTAACTTCATTAGGTACATTAAAACGTATCTTCTCTTCACTGCCACCCACGATCTTTGTAAATCGAATGCTGAGATTTATGTTATTAGTCTGGTTGTTTCAACATGGAAGACACATTAAATTTGTTGAACATCAAATATACTTGTACGCATATAATAATGATTTATGTTTCAATATGTATTTCCCGTGAAATTATTGGTCGCAAAAATCTGCACCATAGTAAAGAAAGATTGTGTAATATCTGAATTCACTTTTTTTTACAGTCATATTTGGATGAAATACAACAAGACTACCTTTTAATTATACATTTGATTACATTTGTAACAACCATTTAAAATGTGTACGTAAAAATTTTATAGTATGATTTATTAAGAGTACTAACCTCTATTTTTTTTATAAAAATGTAAAAATTAAAATATGATTTATTTTTGTAATCCATAGTATATATCAAGTTAATTATAAGAAGAAATTATTCCTAAGGGTAGATTTTAGGGGTATCTTTGATAGTTAAATGGGAACCCACTATTATTATTTTACTATCACATTAAGAACGATCTAAATAAAATTTAAATACTTATGTCTCAAAAATGAATACTATAAAACTGTTTATCGATCAGTCAAAATTTAATTTATGTAATTAACTTAATATTTACTATGGTTTATAAGATAATATAAATTTGAATTTGTACATTTTTATGATAAAACATTATTTAACGAAAAAATGAGGGATTTCATTCTAAAAAAATCATAATGTAGAATAATGGATACAAAATAATATGTAAATTATTTTTATTAATATTTCAGTTGACCACACTAACAGTTATTTACTGGTTTCATTATTGTAAACTTCAAACAGCTGTCAAGTTGTGTCGCGTGTGGTCTTACAATGTAGACATATTTTGTATAACAAAACAAAATCTGTTTAACTATACAATTTATTAATTTTCATCCTTTTCTCTCTTGGAAACCGTATTGTTGATTAACAAAGATAAAGATTTGAATAATAATATTTATGTAAATATGTTTTATTATTAAAATATAATCGGGATGGAAAATGTGTTTATTTAGAGTTATTATGATCTGTCTTCATTTTGATGTAGTTCTTTATATTCTATACAATAAAACATTTGCAGTATAAAAATTTTACCTAAATGATAAAAAGTCATATAATGTAAAACTATTATACCTTTTTCTCGTGAATATTTTAAATAGTATCTTAATGTGCAATCTAATCAAGTTTCGAGTAATCATAACACTTAATACAGTGTTTGTTCTATTTAATAACGTTATTTATTTGTCAATGATAATCATTATCAAAACGGATTTGAAACCAACGTGTACTTTTTAACTAATTGTAAAAAAACTATACATTTTTAATGGATTGCAGTTTTGAAATAATATAATTAATTAAATTAATATAATTTCCAATAAATGTGAGTTTATTATATGTTAATCTTAGAAGTCATCAATGTTCATAATCAAAATTATTAACAGCAATCATTACACCCGTTGATGTACAAGTATTTATAAAAGTTTATATTCAAGTTGGGATTATATACCGGTTTCTTTTAATAAATCATTAAGTAACACGTTTGTTTGACATTATGAACAGTGTTTAAATAAAAGATACCAGGATCGCCAGAAGAGAACGTAAAAATTATTTTTTTAATATGACTTTTAAGTAGTATTTTTGTCACTTAAATCATAAAATTGTACAATAAAACAATATTTAGAAAATTTTATTTTAGAAGCTCACAAAAATAAAATAATTATATTATTATAACTTAAAATAATTATTATAAAGTGAGGACATTTTAAATGATTACAACAATTATATTAAAATATATAAATTTTTTCTATTAAAGAAAATTAATTTTTATTAATACTATAAAGTTATAAAATAGAAATTTTTTATTTTTATTTGATAATCTTTTTATCTGGACGTTATAAAAATAAATTATAGATAACACGATTTGAATTATATTTATATTTTTTAATATTCCTTATTTCATAATCGATTAGATCATTTTCATTGATACGTTACTTGGGTTCAACCTAATAGTTGTTGGATATAATATTACATATTTAAAAATACCTGACGTGATTCCGTCTTTTTTTCCCACTCTGACCGAAGGGCGTTATCAAAAGAAAAAAAAAAAAGAGTATATTAATTTTATCAGTATCGTCTGCACATTCTGTCTTCGGCTTGTTAAGTACCGCACGCAATTAAGACGTCATTTTTTAAAGACAGGTCTTGGAAGGTTGTCGGATGGAAGCGTTTATAAAGGTTACGAGGGTTATTAGTGTACATTCTTGCACCCTGTTAACCCCTAAAACATAATGTACGACTGTCTTGTAAATTATTAACGAATGCATCCTGTAGTCGCCACTAATAACGTTCAATCATCAGTATATGGAAATTACTAAAATCTATTTTTATTATTGTTACTGTAGTGAAATACACAACGTTAAGTACTGTGTTGTACTTTTAAACTTGGCGTTTAAAAGTGATGAGATCTACCGATTTATTTTACACCTATTTACTAAAATGTAGTAATTTATAAACCTAGATTTTTCATTTATTTACGTCTCTTCTTATAAAATTGTAAAAAATGGTCCAAAAATTCCAATACGTCAGTATGACATTTTTAAAACGCACTAGTGTAATTTTGTTATAAAGTATCAAAAATTTGTACATAAATACAACATTTTTAATACTGATCATCAAAATGTTCACTTGCACTGTATTTATGTATTTCATTACATGTATGTGAAAATTTAAATATATTTTTTTAAATACGTTTATAAAACAAAAACTTATAGATAAACCTACATTTTACAAAATAATAATTTTATTTGACTGTAAAATTATTTACTAGCATATTAGCATTTCATATTTTATGGTCAAGATTTTTGATTGGCTATCAAATTTCACACATGTTTACTTAAACTTAAGTAGTATAGCATATACTTTTTAATTCAATGACATTTGCATGTCTGTATATTAAATGTGCACGTGCAACAATATAAATCAATTTTGTTATTTTCATGTTTTTAACTATAAGAGTATCGCGTATCATATAAAAGTTTAGCTCATAAAATAACAAATTTATGAATTAAAATAAATACAAAATAAATGTTAAGTGACTATGTACTAATAACAATTTTCATATAACATCAATTTATTTATATTTCTATATTAAAAATAATATTGTAATATCCATTTTAGTGATTTGAATAAAACTTATAAATATATCTTCATTGCAGAATGAAATTTGATCATCGAAAATTCAGCATACAACACTATATATTATATAGTGTTACAAATAAAATTTGTAACCTAACCGTTCAATTCTTCCTATTTACATTCCGACTTAAACACAAATTACCTAAGTAACTCCCTTTTACCAAGAGTATTAACATTATGCAATAAATACCTTAACCTTGCCTTTTTCCATTCATCTCTATTTCTATGTTTTATATACTCATTAATTGTGAAGTCAACAAAATTAATCTATATTGTTTTCTATATTAGTTATGTTATTTTATCTATTTATAAAATATATTAGATTTGTATTTTTCAATATTGTTTAGATTATATTTTATTCTTAACTATTGGGACCTGGACCGTTATATTTATTTGTTATATAATTAATATAGATTATTATTTAGCTTTATTTCAATTGATTATAATGAATTAGATAAAATTAAACTACATATTTATGGATAGCAATGAATGGATAGTAAATTGTGTCCAGAAAGTAATATTATGCAGATATTAGAAATGCCGTTATATCCTAATTATTATTTAGATAAAGAAAGGTGATCAACAAATTAGAGGTAGGGGTATGGTTAATATAGCAGATGACTTTTTTGTACGGATACAAAATTTATAACCGTTCATAGTAATTACACACACATACAACGTCTCTAATTCCCACAGCTGCCGCCACCATTAAACGATACATTGCGTTCCTGATTAATTAAAACTTGTAATTGTTTTCTAACACCAATATAAAGTGTTGTTTTACCCTTGGGCAATGTGTATAGCATATAGACCGTACATTACACTTTTATAATAAGCCTGGCGATCGTTGTCTTGCCTCTTTCTCCCAACTTATGCTAGATTTAATGATCACACAGTCTTTGATAGTTATCGTTGCTTCTGAGATACACACCCTTTTTCAATAAATGATCATCTTTGATAATTTCTAATAGGAAAAGTGTTAAAATTTTAACCTTGAAACAAAATAATTCAGTACCTCTAAAATTTTTGTCAAATTGAGAAAAAACTATTTGCTAATATATTAAACAATTTAGATTAAATCAATGTAGATCTGACACTTAATCTGTTCATAAAGGGGCAAACAAAATATCAACTTTTTTTTACAAAAATTAACTTTTGAAAATGTTCTGAAAATACTGCGTACTTTAAATATATATTAAAATAAAGCTTATTTTATGTACTAGAAGTTCTAAAAAAAAAAATTTGTATCGACGACCTATTTTCTATGTGCAAAAGGCAGTGGAAGTATAACAAGAAATAAGAATTAATTTTTCTTTTGGAATAATTCACCAATTTCTTAAAATTAAACACTATTTACAGATTTGCATCAAAACGTTCTTATGATAGTGATTTTAATATCAATCAGATATCATCTACACTTGTCTCAACTATGTCACGTCCATACTGTGCTACCGGTTTTATTATTATAAAACTATATCCTTGAAATTAGCATAAACGTAAAAAAATATGTTAAATTTATGTTAAAATTGTATAAAAAATAAAAATCATATACCAATTTTTTGAAAACAGTTTTTTTATTAATAAAATTAATCTTCTGGTAATATTATGGAGATTAATCGCGCGCGAAACAAACGGCTTTGTTATATGATGGGTCGATCAAAATTTGCACCTGTTTATTATAAATTGAAATAACTGCCCAATTTTATCAAAAATATCATTTTTAAACTTCAAAAATATCGATTTACATTAATCAGTCTATTGAATCTTAAGTTTATTTTTCATTCCTAAAAAATTGGTATTATTGTCTTTTTTCTTTTGAAAATAGCCATAAAATCGTATGATAAATTTTCTTGAGAAGCTCCATTGTGAGAAGTTTTTAAAAATATTTTTTGCTATCACTATTGCATCAAAATATACATAGCACACATATTCTTATATATTAATAATATGTGTTTTTAAATTTAATTCATTTACAAGATTGAAGAAAATAATATTATTTTAAACTGGTCAAAAACAAGCAAACGCAATAAATAAATAAATTATAAATAAATTGCTGGCTGTTCTATTAAAAAAATTTACAATGAAAAATGCTTTGTAAACAGTGTAGTTAAAATTATTATTGCTCATAGAGCAAACATTGTTTTAAAATCAAATTTTTTGTCAAAATTGTTTTAATTAAAAATTTTATTGGAAATTAGTTAACATGTTTAAAAAATCGTTGCAAACGTTGGTGAAAAGGACAATAAATGTGATCAACTATTCAAGTAACTGTCCAGATGTAAAAAAAGGTCTTGTGTTAGGCGTATATCGGGGATGTAACCCTGGTGAAGTACTCATGTCAGATCAAGCACAAGCATTTAACTTAATGGTTAAAAATAAAGCTAAAGATTTTCTTCTAACTTCTAATATTGCTCAACAAGGAGCAGTGGTAGCACATGATTTACATCCCGATTATTTCGCTGTAGCATTCGCTGACATTGGACCAACGGATGCTAAATACAATAAACAAGAAAATCTTCAAGACTGCTTGGAATGGACAAGAATAGGAGCAGGACTAGGTGCACGTGCTTTGCAAAGTTATGGCGTCGAAGAAATATATGTTGAAAACATGTCTCATGCTGAAGCAGCAGCTACTGGATCGGTAATAGGAACATGGGATTTTAATGAGTATAAAAATATTGAAGATCCAATTAAAACTACAATATTACCATATGAAGTTAAAGACCAGGATATATGGAAGATGGGAATAATAACAGGTGAAGCAACAAATCTAGCTCGCTATATTGCTCATTTACCTCCCAATGTTGGAACTCCTGAGATCATATCTGGATTCGCAATGGATGTATTGTGCAAATGCAATATAAATGTTGAAGTCAGAGATGTTGAGTGGATTGAAGATAAAAAACTTAACTCTTTTTTAAATGTAGCTAAAGGATCGCGACGCACTCCAATGATGTTAGAATTATCTTATTGTGGGGGAGTTCCCGATGCCAAGCCAACTGTTCTAATTGGAGACGGTTGTACTTATGATTCATGGGGCCTATGTCTTCGTGATAATAAACATCCAGAGTTTGGTATGTTTGGAAAAGCTGGTGCTGCATCAGTTATCGGTATTATGAAAGGCATATCGCAATTATCTTTACCTCTAAACGTCAACGCCCTTATTCCACTTTATGAAAATAAACCTGGTGGTATGGCCCTGAAACCGGGGTCAGTAATAAAAACATTTGATGGGAACACTACTGAAGTTCATAATACTAATAGAACATCTAGACTTGTACTAAGTGACCTTATTGGCTACAGTCAAAACCTTGCACCTAATATGGTTATTAATATGTCGGCCTTGTCTATTGATACTTTAAAATACTTTAATAGTGGAGCCATTTACAGTTACACGACAGATGACAAAATTTTCGACAACTTAGAATCCGCCTCTTCAGCTACTGGAGATAGAGTTCTAAGAGGACCTCTTTGGGATGTGTATAAAGCAAAAACACTTTGGCCATCACTTGCAGATACACGAGTCGTACCTCATCAAGCGACTGGAGATTCTATGGCTGCAGCAATGTTTCTAGAGAAATTCAAACCAAAAGGATCGAGTATGGTTACTTTAGATATAGCAGGTTCTTCATTTTTACAAAGCCCAAAACCGGATCATTATTTAAGACCGGAAAGAATGACTGGAAGTCCGGTTCGCACTGTACTACAATTCCTAAAACAAATCGTATGTCCTCATGATGCAAAGCCATCATGCTAATTTTTTTAATAGTAATCCTAAAAATTTAACTAAAAAATGTTTCATAATATATTTTATTGAACATACAAAATAATAAATTATAGATTAAATTTCATACAAATTATATAATTAACAAGCGTTTAAAATTAATTTGAGGTTTTGTAGAAATAATGTCTGAAATTATAAAAAAAAAATGTAAAAATTCCTATACTAGCTTACCAGTTGAGATATTTGTTTCTAAACTTATTTTGTATCAAAAAATTAATAAACGTACGCAATATATAGCGTGTTCTTAATATGTTTTATATATTTTATTTATAAGCTAGTTAAATTACAGGACTACAATATTATCTTAATATAATGAAGAATTATTATGATACTCTACATAACTGGTTGCCACAAACATATTTTGCTACTGTATAGAGGTTATTTGGTTTTTTTAACTCGTGATACCACATCAGTAACCACAACTGCTTAGGGTATTATTATTATTCAGTAAAACCACAAGTATATTCGTACTCAAATAAATAATAAAAATACTGACCATGCAACAAATTAGGTTTCTTTTATTAATAAAAAATATCTAACTAAAAATATATTTTGAGGAAATATTTTGTTATTATATATAGAAGCTTATTTTGATCAGGGATTCGGAACGGAACAAAAATATTGTTCCGGAACGTGAAATTTCGTTCCGTTCCGAGTTTGCTCCGGAACGGAACTCTTCCTAAAAATCGTTCCGACCATTTGCTCCGGAACGGNAATATAATTCATTGATGATATTTCAAAATTAATTTCAAAAATATTATATTAATTTCTTATTTGATTTTTTTTATCATTTTTAATCAACTAAATTGGATTATCCGTTACTACATTATGAGGGATTACTAATTGAGCGTTAGCTTATAGTATTAATAAATCTTAAGATTGCAATATAGTATCAATATTATCTGTTTCGTTAAATCTTAATAAATATTGCTTTCCAAAATTCATTTTAATAATTTTCAAACTGATAAAGTAGACTAAAAAAAAATTTTTCAGGTCGTTGGAAATGATAACTTAGAATTAAAAAAAGAAAACTCTCTCCGAATATATTTGTACAATGAATACTATGATGTATTTAATGCGCTTATGTTTAACCTTTGTGGAGATTCACTTTATGTGGGCCAATTGGAACGTTTTTAATATGACATCAATAGAAGATTTTATTAAAAATAAATGTAACAAACAAAATCCTATAATTAAACTTATGGTTTTGTAGACATAGGGTTGAAAACGAACATTCTGATAATAACCGTTAACATTTCATCATGCACTACAGCAGCAATAATGACTAGTAAAAATGTTCTCAATAATAGTAATAATAAGCTAACACCACACTGTATAGTGTTAACGCCTACTCGAAATTCTATGGATATATTATTTTGTAGATCTTAGCGTGAGGTTTTCATATGTTTACGTATGTGTATAGACTTCTTTCACATACACATACAAACACTTCTTATTTGTGTGTTGTATATATGGTGCATATATAAATATAAATATCAAGCTACTGAAAGGTATCTAGTCCCTAAAACACATTTACCCGTCACTATGCTCTTCACACCTTTAATATTATGAAGTATCCAAGACGGCGCTCCTACAATACACATATTAATAGTAGACTATGAAAAAATTGGGAATAGAAACTGGTTTCCGTTAAATTATACACGAACAGTATTAATCTATGGCTAGTACTTTATCAACGTGTGAGGTAGTTAATTAAATTAGTCGAAAATACTATTTGATATTAAATTTAGATAAACAAAATTTATATTAACACGTTACATGTTTACCATGGATTTCATTTGACTTTGAATGGCCAAAATTGAAATATTATTTGAATTATCTACAAGTAACGTACTTAGCTAAACTGGTTTATTAAAATTTATACTATATAAACAAAGTGTTTTTTTCATAGATGCATTGAGTAATTTACAAAAATTCATCTCTAAATTTATACCATTTAAATAAAATCAAATATATGATCATTTTTTTATAGTAATGAAGTTTTATTGTCTGTTTAAATGTATTATTATTTATTTTGCATAAATTTATAGTTGATTTTGTAGTTGATTCAATTAAAATTTCCTTCTTCGATGTATACATTTTTTCTAACCGTTTAAAATGTAATAAAATTTAAAATTATGATATGCTATATACATTAATAAAAACATAACTTTGTTTGATTAGCAGAATTCATGAACTATTTTTTTGATTTCAACACACTGTTAAATGTTAATTTCATAAAATAAAAAAGTACTGAGAAACGAAACAATTTAAAATATGGTCGTTCTTTGTCTCCGTTTGTTTGACACAATGAAGTCATATTGTATAATTGCGATAAAATTCATTTGACCCAATTACTAACTTTTAAACAATCGATTAGATAACTATAATAGTTTTAAAAAAATATCTGGTCGACTGAGGTAAATTTAAAAAGGCAGTTTCTCCGTCTAGTTACGATCATGCCTTATTTCCCCTTAAATTGCTACCGTTATTATACAATATTAAGTACTCGATATATTATAATGTATAAGTATAAAAAAATATTTTCATATAAAAAGTTAGTAATATTTTCTCCACGAAAATTTGAGTTACTGGTATATGTTGCAATTAAATGAAACGTACAGCAATGAACTACTAATTGAGTGGTTTTTGGTGTGAACATCTCTAAAACTCTAAAAATCTAGACTCTATAGAAGTAACAAGAATACTATTCATTCATAAACCATACATTCAAGAAAACAATCAAGATCATCATTCTTCAACTAATAATAAAAGAGTAATAATAGGGACCCATTTATCTTTCGAAAGCTACCCCTAAAATGTACCTCTTAGAAATAGTTTTTTCTTACAATTAACTTGATATCTACGATAGTTTATAAAAGTAAAGTAAATGCGTATATTTGTATAAAAAAAAATCATTAGTTAATAAAAAAATGTTGGGTATAATATATTTAATATATCACGCTGTATATTATATAGATATCACATGCGTTATAATATTAATTGAAAAAAATTAATAAATTGTAATGTTTCACCGTAGTGCATTACTCGTTTAATAATTGCGTTGTACAACAGTCGGAAAGAACTTTAATGGTACAAATCTGCTGCAAAGCTTTCGGGTGACAAATCGATAGCGTCTGTCTCATATTACCCTGGTACTCGTTTTCTAAAAGGCAACGTCATACGCCGCCCACGCATTTCACACTGCAACCTCAACGCCATGTGCGGCGATGGCGGCGGCGGCGCCGACCCGAATTACCACCAATATAACATCCCGGCGTACTCGTTCGCTTGTTTTGTTCGTCAATGAAATGCCGCCGAAGATTTATTCACATCGGACACGTTTTTGTGTGTTTTTCCGCTTCATTATTATAATGTACCACCACAGAAATGCCCAATTATCTCCGTCAAACGCAAACAAGTCATACACTATCGCACATGGAACAACCTCACGCCACCGCTCCGACTAAAGTTAAATTATACACTGTGAATGTGTACATGATTTACGTCCTGTTGCGACGTCGGTACGTCATTTTTAATTGTATTTATTTATCATACAAAAAAAAATGTCACTGGGTCCACAGTTTGAATATAACCACCGTAATAGTTTACTTATTAAAAAAGAAAAAACAATATTTTATTCATAATGTATTCTTTTCAATAATCTCCCGGAAAAATTATTATAATCAAGCCAATTGTCTTCTTGCGTTCGTAAAACATCAAGATCAAAGCGAGTGTTCCACAAAAACAGTACATTCTATGTGAATTTATTAACCTAATCACGAGTCCAGTGTGGTACACACACATCTACACTTAATACTAGCCAATGTAACATCTATCTACAAGAAAACGAATGCATTTTGGAATATATATATATATAAAGAACATTCCATGACAATTGTATTTATTTACATAAATACCAGTCTCTTTTTTTATTTTCGAAAAAACCCTTTCGATGTTTACAAATAGACCTTTGACTTTTTAATTTTTCCGAAATTTCTTATCGGATGAATAATTTTAAGTTAATTGCAATGAATTGTGTTATCGTTTAGGTGATGCTATTGGCGAAAAAATAAACAAACTTTATTTTTAAAGTTCGGTCGTCTTTTTTTTTTTATAATAATACAATATTGTGAAACATTAATTGTGTTTTTAATTGCTTCCTTATTAAATAAATATAGATCACTGATTCGCCCAACAATAAATCTTTGTGGATATTATGTCATTAACACGTTTAGTTTTTCAATAGGTTATTATTTATTTATTTTGTTGTATGGATCGTTAAGCAATATTGCATCGTAAAAAGGAGAGGGTGCTTTTCATAGGTCTTTCCACATCAGTGGGTTATAAACTTTAATGTTGGCAGGGACTTAACTGTAAAATCTCTGCTTTAGTTAAAAATAAGAACACCTGGTGTTAGATATCCATAAAATGCAAATGTAGTCTAGTGGTAACAAATTGAATACAAATGATAATTTAGGCGGGTGATTGGAATGCTGTAACAATTTCATCTGTATTTTCCAATAAATGAAATACGATCAATATACTAATAAATAAAATCAAAATTAACTATCAAGCTATTGCGTGTCATTGATTTTAAATAAAACACATAGTGAGTAATAGAACAATGTTTAAACTTCCAAAACGAATGAATATTAACAATATATTGAAAATTAAACACGTAACAAAAAAAATGACTCGTTAATATCGTATGATTTTTACTCTAAATTTAAACATAATATTACTATAAATTTTAACGTTAATGTTTAGGCACTGTACTAAAACCCCTACACAAGAGTAGAAATTATTTTCCACGTTAATCTATCGTGTGCATGTTTCTCAATTCTTGGCTGTCGGTGGTGGCGGCAACGACCACTTGGGATAATTAAATCGTATTCGTTATGGTCTCCGAACGTGAGAGAAGTATTCGGCTTAGACCGAGAGAGCCGACCAAAAACCATATACTCATAACCTGCAGGAGACGATGACTGCTTACATGGTAATAGCTAATTCATAACACGTTTCCAAAGCTCCCCCACTGACGCTTATTTATTAATATTAATTAATATATCTCTACGGAAACCACAGTTACTTCAAATATACTCTAAGTTACAATAACTGAAAAAACTTACCTCGATAAAAGCGTGAAAATTATCAACTTGACATTCATAAGATTTACTTAACAATTGAGAAATAGTCGTTGAAAACTTGACTTTAGAGCTAACGTTTGTTTACTTAATGTTTATAATTTTAATGTTTAATTGATTATTTTTATTTCATTCAACAATCTACCAATGCGTAAATAACAGGGGAATTATTTCAAGGGCATTTTTTATGAGTTTAAATGCTCGGACAACGTGATATGTACATGTAAAAAGTTCAATCGTTGAGAGTATCAATATAAAAGTAACAATTATTACCTACCGCAAAACATTAAACATTTTAATGACGTACTATGTGAAATTACACAATACGATGGGTTTCTTTTGTTTAAAAACGTATAGTACTTGCAAATATAAATTTTATGATTTTTAAGACAAGATTTAATCATAATATGGTATCGGATGTCGTTGTTACATTATTGATACTAAGTTTCTTCTAATTTATGCTATTTTAATTATGTTTAATGCGACGCATAGTTTTCTACAACTTAAAGAAGCCTATAAATATATGTTAACACTTATCAAAACATTATTATTGTTATTAAAACTATCCATTTATACGACCAGTATATACTGAATAAATGGATTAGTCTAATATATAGTAAACTAATCAATTTATTTTAAAGTTTATATAATATGTATACATTTTAATATATACATTTTTTCTTAAATTAAATTCTAAGTAATATTCAGTTATTTAATAAAACAGAAGATAAATTAAATTTTAAAAAATCAACGCACGTAATAAGAACCGAAATTGACTCCGTGATTAAATTAACGGAAATTTGAATGTTGACCTTTAATGTGTAAACAAGAAGTAGATAAACATAGCTCTAATTTTTTTCAAACATTATTGTACTTTATTAGTATAATTAAGATAACATAATTGAATATTGAGGTATGTGGGTTGCTACAACTAAAGAAGTTATTCCAACACAGGGGAGGTTTTTATCGGTTACACGTGAACGGATGGAAATTGTACCCTAGCAGGGCATATTTTGTTAAACATGTTATTCAATGTACTGCGTACAAATAATTTATTTTATACATAAAAAATATTATGTGCTACCTTATAGGGAACACTATGTGCCAGATGAAGTTGTTTAACGTTGGAGGTGGTGAAGAAATTTAGTTTAAAACTAACTAGTCGTTGAAAAGTACGGTTAAATGTTTTTAACGAGCCCGCCGTTTTCATTATTCATATTTTTAACGCACGTATGGGATTATGTACAGCGAAGGAGGTGTAAAAAGTAGTATACTATGGCCACCGTCGGTATGTGTGTTATTATTATTATTATTTTATGATTATTGTTGTTTCTTGAGATACTTACCGCATACTTTTACTAGCAATAGGTGAGGGGCAAAGAGAACGAACAGCGCCCACTCTGTCGAGTGATATATTACAATCAAACGCAGCGGGACAGCAAAATACACCGGCCGAAAATGAAAAAAAATCCAAAATAGAACTACCCGATGCTGGCGTGCGCTTGACCATGACCACTACTACAACCAAGGAGCACGACCTTTTCACCTTTGCCTGGAAAAACCCATCAGTTACCAAATTGACATACTCATGCAATCACAATATTTGTTCTTTGATTATGGACATTTATTATACACGTGAAAATCGAGAAACGTACGAAGCAAACTGTAAATCAATTTTTATTGCGGCCATCGATGTATGCGTGTTCTGTATAATTATTTTATTTCAAAGTATAATAATGAAAATAATCCATGATAGGATTAATGTTATAGTTAAAACAATAAGAGTTTTTGTAATACCTACTATGAATTCATCAATAAAAATAAAATGGGGTAAAATGGAAACACACGGAGTTAAATTAAAATCCATAAAAACTTACGATAAATAACACTGGACAGCAAAATTACAAATGTCGGTGTTAGCAATATTTTAATTGATTCGAATGTATTTTTATTGCTGATTCCGAATTTGGTCTTAGATTTTTCGTATTAGCTTTAGTTTTAAAATAACTACTAATTTTTTAAAAAATCAGAAAATGTATAATAAAATTATAACAAAAAATAAAAACATTTTTATGTTTTTCTACCAAAGAAATCTGATTTTTAGTATTTTAAACCCTAACGAAAATTGAGATAAATACATCAAATTTAACCTGTAGGTTATTAAAGTTGAATTTTTTAATTGAATTTTAACATACGACATAAATAATCGTTATAATTTCTTTAAGTTTAAAAGTGCTTAAATTGGGAAAAAAGTGGTAGATGTACTCTAGATACCTTTAAAATAGTAACGTGCCAGCGTTACCCCACACTCCTTTTTGCAGTTCCCTAAGTAGCATTAACATATAGAACATAGAAGAAATCAAATGAGCAAATAGAAAGTCGTTCAATAATACTATTATAGGTCGGTTGTTACTGGTTACCTAAATTAATGAATAGTGATAGAAGATAATGAATAGTTATCATTGTTGATTAATTATAAGTTATCACGTATTTGATATAAAATATTAAACAATTTTTTAAGATTATATTTATTATGAAAATAAGTAATCTTAAAGTAACAACCCGTTTCATGCACTTCCTTAAAAAAAAAATGTTAGGGTACGTCACAGTAGCTAAAAATATAGTTAAAGTACTTAGTCTTCTCGTGTCCCCCACCAAATTAAGCACTATGTTTCTATTTGTCTCATAATCATAAATTTGATATGAAATCATAGGAATTGCAGAAAGGATTTCAAAAATATAGTTTTTATGTTTGTTTTGTCTGCTAAATGAAATATACGATTATTTGTATAATTTATATTAATTAATTTATACTCGTATAAATTGATTTTTATTTGATTTTCTATTTATTTCTATTGATTTTAATAGTAAAAATTATGAAATCTCAAAATTTAATAATAATGTCATCTTTTTAACAGATGTTGTAAAATAATGTATTTTTTTCAAAAAAATAATAATTTTAACTACATCGATTAAGATTATGACAAGTATTGAGATGGATCCATCAAGTTACACCTGTTCTTACAAACCTATAAAGTTAAATTATAAATAAAAAAATAAAAAAGCTGTTTAGTATAATTTTTCTTTGATTTAACTTATTTAAGTATTATTTTTTATTTTATAATTCTTACAGAGTTATTGTAACTACAATTTGTAGAATTCGAGATGTAAAACTATTGACACATTTTCTGTCTTTCGCACAATAAAAAAAAAAAAATAACTATAAAGATGTTTGTCGATTATTATTGTCACCTTCAATTCAAGGATTATTTACCTTTGTAACAATACAGTTGTGAACGTTGGTGTGTTATTGGACGGATAATATAACGGATTAAATAATTCAATAGGGAGCCAAACAGTGTCATTCCTTTGGCTATTATTTTTCTGCTCCATTGGGTTTTCGGCGGTCACAAAATAAAAACGCTCGTGTCGCCCATTTGATGTCCACACAATGGCATAATTATTATTGTCATAATCGCGGACCACATAATATTGGTTAATCCGTCAACGCGTCCTCCTTTCGGATCACTGCATGTTGTTACATTCAGCGTAGACTCGACCGGTTTTCTTGGATTTTTCTGTCGGTCGATTAACGCTAAACCGATCGATTATGACCACAAAACGATTGGCTGCCGAGGGGGACGTACAATTGCAATTTTTAGGGAACGGAGGGTGTGTCAGAAATATTTCAAATTAGTATTATTGTTGTAAATATACATGTGTATATATATTTTTTTGGAAAAGCGTGCGCAACATCCGATATTATTCATGGTCGATAAATTTGCCGACCCGACCACCGAAAATATCAAAAATAATATTACATTATATAAATCATAACAATAGCGTAAAATTTCAAATCAGCTGTTTGTATTTAGTTCACAGTTACCTTTACATAGTTCATAGTAACGATCAGGATCAATCGCATTACTCAGATAACGACTGCCAACAACCAAAAGCTATAAATGACATTTTCAACTTAATTTTTGCAGCTCATTTTTTCTATCGGAATATATCAAAATATTAAGTGTTTTATAATTCATAATTCATTGGCCATTAAGCTTAAAAGTATTCGATATTATTATTCGTATGCCATTAAAAATATTATGTCATCACTAGCTTAAAATATTAAACAAGCTTGTTAATATATTTTTTTATTCTTTGTTGAAATATTATGAGTTACTTCTATTATTATTTAACCATACTATCATGATAACAAATAAAAATAATTTATATTAATGAATATATTTATGTATATTAAACTAAGAACTCATTACACTTTTATAGTTTTTTTAACAAGAACTGTATTGATTACGCATTTAATAAATATTTTATCAACAATCCACGTTTGAACTCACTGTTTCATTGCGAATAATAACTAATTTAATTTCATAGGCAACACTATAATTTGTTTATGTCATGTTAAAATGAAATCTGTGTCATAAAATACCAAACATATTAATAATGACCGTAATAAACGTATTTTCATTACTATTGCGTGTGCCTTAACTCATTATTTTTTACGATTAAAATAAATATACTAATAAAAATCTAGAATACTACATAATAATCTAAAATAGGTATTTAGTTAATTTTTAATTTCTTCTTGTGCTTCCAATAATATCATGTTTATATTTATCAGAAAAATAATTGATCATTGTGTACTATAATATGTTGAAATTTTGTTCAAGATTCCATAATATATTTTTATTTAAATGCAAATTCAATTCAAAATATTTTAATATTCAGTCATATAATTTTTATAACGATAATACTTAAATGCACAATTATTATATTTTATCGAAGAGTAAAATATCAAAGAGTAATTTCCTAGATTTTATCATAATTATATTAAGAATAATATATTACTTTTATTAATTGAATTTTAAAACACTATTAGTATAAAAAATAATTTAAGACATTAAAACTATAAAATTACACAATGTTTATAAATAGACATATTACTTGTCAATAAATTAAATCGTTTGACTTAGCAATAAGCAATTCAAATAAAAATTGAAAAAAAAAAAAAAAACACCAGAGAAAACTAAAATTTATTTGGTATATAATTCTTAATATAAAATAATTTGTTGACAAAACTAGAGTCATCATATTGGTTGAGCGTTCTATGAATAGGATGATTATGATTACACTACTGTGATACTAAGAAATATAAAATAAAAAGTTATTGCTTTTGGCATATGCCGGAACACGAAAGGAGATGGAGAACAAAGATCAGGGTCGGATGTAGTTCATACAAATAGAAGCGATGAATGAAAAATCAGCAGAATTATGACGAGATACTAGAGTTGAGATATTAAGTGCAGTATGAATTAAAGTGTAGTGTAGGTGATGGGTGTGGAATTTATAAGAAAACGATTTTGGTGTCATGCTAAGTATGCCAAACAATAATATTCCAAGAAAGAACAAACTTGTGTAAAATAAAGGGTACGAAGACCGATAAAGGATATAAAACGAGTAGTGTTGCACTTCATAAAGCCCATGATTCTCATACCAAAAGTTACCTTGATGTGATGATTAAATGTAGGAGTAAGGTAGAAACCAAGATCTTTAGCAAAGGAAACATAACATTTTTTTTACAGTTAAATAAAATTCAATAATTTATTGAAATATATTTTATCTGTTCATTTGGAACAATATTTTTCCCCATATACTATTGGCACACGGGCAATAATACGTAAAAAATGCTAGTGAAATTTTTGTTTTTTAATCAATGGTTATTATTTAAATTCAATACGCATAAGAGTATAAAAATAATTTTACTATAAGAATTTTCATAAATTTAATCAGAAAAAAATAACAAAATAATATCATCTCTCGATCAAATATTAAAAATATATAAATATTTACTAAAATTATCAAATTCAGTATAATTTTTCTAAATTATATAAGCTCGTACGTTTTTAAAGATCTACGTGTGTTATTCATTTTAATTAATTTAGACAATATAAACATGTTTAAAATTCTGGCTTTAACAATAAGTAATAATTGTTTAGTATTAATTTAGTTTTTTATGTAATTAAATTTTATTATTTCAATCTACAATGGATAATGACAATGAACAATGTGCCAATGACGAGTTTATACCAGAGACATTAGAAGAAAGACTTTGGGGTCTTACAGAAATATTTCCTCAATCAATTGTTGATAAAGCTTGTTATGTAGGAAAAATAACAAAGAGACACTGTAAAATTGCTCTACATTATGGTCGTACTTATGGGTGGATGATTGGAAGTTCAGCAGCAATTCTCTTTATACCTTTAATTACTCATCGAGAACTTCAAAAAAAATGTTAATTTTTAAAACAAAGGCTATAAACTTAATGGTGGTTATAATAAAAATACTCTATATCCAAATATTAATTGTATAATATAATTGTAATTTATATTATTTTCAAATTGTACATAATTATGACCTATAAATTTACAGTATTAGCGAAACAAGTGTTTTTGTCTTTCGAAGTATACAGAGTAATTATTTTAACGCTAGCTATTCGATAAGTAAAAATATCTTAAAATAACATTCTTTATTAATCATTCTTTTTTTGATTTTCTTAGCATACGTTTTGTATCTTAAAAGTGTAACAACTATTAAATATATTTATAACTAGTTTATAAAATAGAAAATTGATATAATTATGAAAATGACTGGTCGATAATAACTTTTGGATCAATAATTTGGAAGTTTTTAACATTCTTATACCTAGACGGAGGAGAGGTATAGTATTTTCTCTAAAAGCTTACAAAATGAATGCTTATTATCTTTAGTACATTGTATTAAAATTTCATTAGGGTAAATGTTGAAAAAAAAAAGTTGTAGCATGTTTAAAATGTAGAAAGAAAATATTGAACTTGTAATATATTCAAAATTTAGAGTAATTTTAATATTTTTTTAATTAAAAAAATTGAGGGTTATTTCAAATTTTTAAAATTGATAAATTCAACAAGAAAGTTTATATAAAAAGAGTGTGCCCAACGTTTCCTAGCAGAATTTATTAAGTGCACATTTACGATACAACTAGAGGTTATGTTTATAAATGATCAAAATTGCTATCACTTTACATAAATCAGAGTTGAAAAATAATATAGATAAATAATTTTTAATATTGTTTAAAAAAACAATGAAACTATTTGTATGATCCTTAGTGTAAATAGTATTTGATTTTTAATAGATTTAGATAAATCTATTTTATTAAGATTAAAAAAATATACATATATTTATTTTTATTTTAACAATCATGTAACGTGGAAACTAAATGACGCTAAAAATGTTTTATAAATGCATTTGTAATAAAAATTCTAAATACTAAATAATCAACACGTTTGAATTTAAAACAATACATACATTATTAGTGACAACACTTTCTGTTTGTGAAACCTGGAAAATTATTTAGACATAATAGATATTTATTTCTGAATGATAGGATTTAATTTATGAATATCTTATAAGCTGCTGTTAATAAATTTTCAGTTTACTATAATATTAAAATTAAGCTATTATTCTGGTTTATTGAATTCCAGTGAAAAAATTTAAGCTGTTACTTCAATAAACAAAGATATAAATAAAAAATAGATGGTACTTTGCTTAAGACTAATACAAGTCTAGTAATGAAAGATATTGTTAAGTATTAAAAATAACAACTGAAATTTTTTAATCACATTAGCGATATGTCCACATTCTTGTTATATAGATGGCTATCTAGGTTCAACTAGATTAAAATCGGGTTATTTTTAGGCGTATATCAACAAAATCAATTGTGTGAGAGCTGAGAATTTTTATCGACGAACACAAAAAAAAAGCATGATATAACCAATACCTTCTTAACTCAGCATTAAAGCTAAAAATAATAATACATAAATCAAAATTTAATCTGTTCATTTTTAAGAAAAAATTATGATATGAATATATTTTGTCTCTTAATTTTCCCTACTACATTTTTGTATTTATTTTTCATTAAATGAAAACAATAACTCATAATTCATAACTAAAAATTTTAAATAAAATTATTAGCTGTATTATTTTTGAGAACAATCTTTCTATACACCTAAGGTATAGCTTTACTAATATATATTAGCAGTTCACTGTCTACGAGAGGGAAAATTAACTAGATTATTTAAGTATTTTTTTGAAAGTGTGATATTATATAACCTTGCTTTATTTTTTATTAATTAACGACTATACTAGTAATTGAGCAAAAAAAGGTCGTCAAAAACATTTTTTTAACTTTCATGTTGCCCGAAAGAAATTTAGGTAAAACAAATGAAGTTTATTTATTTTCTTTGAATTTATATTATTTAAAAAATTTTTAATGTTTATCTGAAAATTCAAAGTAAATTATATAATAAAAAAAAAACGGTAGCACAGTGGGGTCGCGGCATAGTGGAGACATTGCATAGTAGTTTCCAGTATAGATTTAATCTGACAGTGATTAAAATCACTATCATAAGAAACGCTTCGATGCAAATCTGTAGATAGTGTTTAATTTTAAAAAATTGATGGATAATTGCAAAAGCAACATCAACTTCTATTAAAATAAAATACAAAACCCATAATTATCATACAAAAATAGTATATTTTTCAATATGGTAGCCATTTGCG
>NW_026099573.1:28713366-28713501 GCF_025091365.1 Daktulosphaira vitifoliae
AATGAGGGAACTTTTTTCAATTTTTAAGGGTAATGTCTTCAACTAGATACGATTTGTGATATTTTGACGTATTTTTGAAAGAAATCGGTCCAGTGAGAGCTGAGAAAAAGTGGCAACAGACATAAAAAAAAAAAA
>NW_026099573.1:28713594-28722142 GCF_025091365.1 Daktulosphaira vitifoliae
AAAAAAAAAAAAAAACACATCATAGTAAAATTAATACCTTCTCCGCTTCGCATCGAAGCTAATATAGTTGTCTTTAATAATCGCAAATCTTATGCATATCATTTACTTGTAAATTATTATAGCATTAAAATAATATACACTATATTAATATAAATACGTAAAAAAATGAAAAATTTAACTAATAAAACATTAAAATTAAAGGTTATTTACAATTTTTCATTTTAGTGAAGACATTTACAGCCTTTAGTATATTAAAATTATTTGGCATATGTTTATTCAACTGCATTGTTCACCTAAATTGTTTAACTATCAAAAATATTACAGTTTATAATTTATTACTTTAATATTTAATTTTTTTCAATAACATACGTTTTGATTTATGTTTGATTAAATTTTGAAAAAAGCATTTTAAATGACAGAGAACCTGATCTTTTTTAATTGTTTAAGCAAAAGTGCTCTGAAGGAATTTAGATTTCTGAGCCAATAATTTGTAAAAAAAGTTTCATGGAAATTTGAAAATTAAGGAAAACTTTCAAAAAAGTAGTTGTTTAGGTTCGAAACTCGACACGGTATAAGATAGCTAAATATTTAAGCCGAAATGAAGTAGCGATTGACTATTGCAATATTATTAAATGAGGCCCTCAATTCATTGCTTTCTAAATTCAACCTACTTCCTGACCAAGTGTACATGTAGATGTCAGGTATTCTGGAAAATATTACACTCAAAAGTATTTACTGCACAATCTTAAAATCAATTCTCAAACATAAATCTAGCATAAAATGAATGAACAGTATGTGTTCCAACGCTACCAGTACATACAAAATATGTTGAAGTGCGATGTTTTACATGTGATTATTACAATCACCCAAAAGCTTGAACCAGACTATTTTTGTGAGAAGTTTTTCAACTTTTTCATCTACTTATAACGATAATTCAGGAGTACAAATGAATACCTAAAAGAGTTATTCTTCTGCTTGATAAAGCTTCTTCTGATCGCTCAGCATTAACTTTGAAAAAATTGGATGAACAAATTTTGTTTATTATCTACCACCCGTCTTCATTAATATTGTGATTAAATAAAAAAATAAATTAAATAGTGGACTATAAAAGTTGTCATATTTGTAAAATGTAATGATTAGGAAAATTTATTTCCAATTATATTTAGACTTTCCTGCGAAAAAATTTTAGAACAAGCTATAGTAACAAAGAAAATATCATGTTATTAAACTTAATATAGGAGATACATTAAAGAAGATTTAAGTTTAAGTCTTCTATCCTTAAAGTAATGAAAAAAAGCTACATTTATAACATCCACTGATAGCTCTATCTGGACTATAAATATTCATTCCAACATAGAGACTATTTTGTCTCTGTAACTACAAATTAAAGGTAAAATCGTCGTCTATGTATAAATACTTTATATTAAATATTTATTGAATAACAGGTTTTCAAAATTTTTAAATTATACATCTTTCTCTTACATTTTAATATTTTATGTTCTTAACAATAAAAAAAATAGTAATATTATAATAAAGTTATGTATACATATTAACTGAGCCAGATGATTTTTATTTTTGTCTTATCATCTTGGCCTAAAAATTCCTAAAAATGGTCACTTTAAAATCTAATAATTTAACTTCAGATACTTTGAAGTTAAAATTATAAGCTATATCGAATAAAAGTTTAACTCTTATCAATTTTTATATACAAACGCATTCGACTTATATTTATTTTAACTAAATTTATATATTGGCGGCCAAATTAAACCCATTATAGGTAATATATAATTTTTTTCCTAGTAATTTTTTGATTTCATCTATATTAAATCATTTTTGAAAGGGTTATTATTTTTAGTCTTTGCACAATAAGTAAAATATTTATAAATATATAAAAAAATTATTTGTTGATTCTTAGAGAACTTTTGATATTTTTATTATCATCTAACTATTAACTAAGTAAAAAATAATTTATAGTGAAATAATTATTGTTATATTTTTCAACGAAGAAATTATTATCTTATATCTACAACATAATAGCAAATAAATAGAAATTATCATCTCACAAGTACTCAAATTTTTATTCTAACTTTTTGCATTTTTCTAGACTGTTTTTAATATTTTAAATTGTTAGATTCACTTAATAAGTTTAAAAAAATGTGAATGGGAAGGGTGTATTCATAATGGAGCCACCCTATTCATTAATTTACTGGCATAATAAATTTACTCAACCTAGCTAATGTCATTATTCTTAAATAATAACTTAAATACAAATGCATATAAAATTTAATATAGCAAGGCATTTATTTTCAACACACGACTGATTAAATTAACTGCTATTATAAAAATTTTTAAACACATATTTCTTTCAGACACCTGTATGCACTCAAAAATGTCTCTATTTCTATTAATACTATATATATATATATATATATATATATATATATATATACATATATATTTAATAAAAATTATAATAATTAAAATTGTTTTGAATTTATAAGCTTATAGTAATTTTTTTACATCAAATTCATCCATAACACGAACTTATTGTACTTGAAAATGTTTATATTATGCTCATTGTTATTTTTGTCATATATTATTCATTATCATATCATCTTAATGGATCAAGTAGAAAATAGCAGTTTTAAAAAATTGGTAGGTGTTGATTTTTAAATCGTAATTTTATTTAAAAAAATTTTCTATAAGTATAAAAAGTAATCTAATATATAAGCTACAATTTTATTTTTCCTGGGACAAAAATAAAGCATGAAATTTACAAAATTTTGACTTAAATTATTCAAGTTTTTACATGTGTCATTCTTATTTTTTATGTATAATAATTAATAAAATTATCATACAGCTAAAAATAATTTATAATAATAGACATCAATTTTTTTGATAAAAAATAATAATTATCAAAATAAATATTTCATTATATCATTTTATTTTCCCATTTCTTTGAGTCAAATTCAAATTATTCGTTCTTTGATTAAATAAACAATCATTTGCAGATCTTTGTAGTTTGCCATATGGGTCGTAATCTGGATTTTGTTACAATTTTATTTTTTATTGTGAACTAATATGATTTCTTGTATTTAATATAAAAATTATAATTTAAAATTTTTGTTGACATTCAGGAAAGTTATCAAGTAGGAAAATATTTCATTTATAATACATACAGTAGAGAATTTATAGAAAATGTACTGATGTCTTATCACACATTTGAATCAATTAAAGGGATGAACATTCAGTTAAATGAAGAAGACATCTATAATTTATCGAATACCTGTCATTTTGAAAATATTATGTTAGATTCAAAATTTAAATCACTAATAAAATATTCACAAAAAATTGAATCTTTGCAATGCGTAAATGGTATAATTGTGTATAATCTATTAACCGAAATAAAAGAGGATTTACGGACAAATAAACCACAAAGTTTTGGTGAACCAAGTATTTATACAAATGCTATAAATATTATGTCGAGAATGTTATCAGTATTACTTTTTGGACATTCTTTTGCTCACAACTGGTTGTGGAAAGCATACATAGCCGTACGTGCAGCTGATAGTTGGCCTTATTTAATTTTTTCAAATTACACCATAAATTTTGAACAACATGAAAATGATATAGTAAACTATTTAAAACTTTGTCAAAAAAACTACTATTTACCCAACATAGTAGATATACGACATCCGCACTTTTATAAAACTCTTGGTATATCCAATGTGTACGACTTTATTAAATCTTATTATGAAGATAATTCCACCTATTTAACTGTACCACCGGATAATGTCACAAACCTAAGCTCAATATATTTTTATAACTCCGCTTTTCATTTTGATTATTTAATATTAGCTGATTATTTTTACAGAGAAAATACACTATTTAGTTTAACAGAAAAATTAGGTATTGATTGGACGGAATTAAGTTATCATCTTCGTACAGAAAAAGCCAAATTATTAATAGATTATCGTACTATAGAGTGGGCACAAAATCCTTTTAAATTCATCAAATACCATGACATTATACATAAAACCGTTAAGATTAATATTTATTTAAACATTTGGTTACAATTATCATTATTTATCAATGCATTTGAAATAGTCGATATATATTGTGATAACATTGATAAAATTATTAGGTCCACATTGTCTTGTCTCGTCACCACATTCATAGATTTTTTATGCAGTGAAGACCCGCTATTATGGTCAATACATTTCAAACTTATCCAGAGAAATAAAAAATTTAACATTAGAGATTTCGAAGAATTGAAGCCTACATTGAATAAACTAAAAAATGAAATTATTAATGATATAAACATAATAGGTATTAACCAACAAGAAATATTAAAAGTTTTTAAAAACTCATCACGATTTCAAGTTTTTGAAAAGCTTGATACCTTAAGTATTTTCAATGAATTAGATAGACTTCAAGCTTTGACCGACGATATTAAAAACTCATGGATTCCTGTTTTAAATGATAAAGATTTAGCTGACATCAGTCATTTTGCTAAAACATTTTTAAAAAATTTTATTTTAACCTTCAAATTTGTGGGAAATTTTGAAAAATCATTAATTATACTTAAATTTAATTTTATGAATTTCTATAGTAATGGGGCGTTAGATTTAAATACTACATTTACTCCCATTAAAATTAAATATCATAATATTTGAAAATAAAAATATTTATTTGGAAACTTTTCAAAAAAGTAATCTTCTTATTATCTATAATTTTTATAGCATATGTGATATAAAATTACACAAATTAAAGTGTCATGAGTTATTTATAAATCTAAATTATTCGTTTTCATATACAATTTATGGTTTGAATCCAAAATTCATTTTGATTCATTATATTAATTTATAATTATTAATCCATATCTCTTTTAGTAATTAAATTGAACTGTATTAAATAAAATAAAACTTTATTTGTTTACTGTAATTTAAATTAAATTAAACTAGTAACGGAAGATTAATATCGATTAGCATCTTCAATATCATAAAAGTCGATTATTTATATCAATCCTGTTTATATTGCTATTTTAATCCAAAATTAATTTTATATTATTTCAGTAGTTTATACAGAGTAATTTTTTTATCATAACCCACTCAATTACTTACAAAATAAATATAATTTACATTTTTTTTTTTTTTGGTTATCTTTAGTTACACATTATTCTTGGTTTATTAACTATGTAATACTTTTTAAATTCATCCCTTATATTTTGTAAGGGTATCAACTTTGTTTTTTAAATATGAACACATATTTTGAATTTAATAAAATGTTTGAGTTTTTAATTTAATAGTAAATGGCATTGCTGCCACAGTCACGGATTTTTTATTATTAATTATGACTATCAATAGATAAACTTTTTATATTATGAGTGAGTGTATTTATAAACTCACAACAATGTGCCTTACTAAAATTGATCATATCAATGTTGTGTACCTGCGAATATTGATGTCATAAAAACCAATTAGCTACCTGTATTTGTAATACCTTGTGTACTATATATGTATATTAACTTAAAAATTTGAAACTTTAAATGTTTATATCTAATAAACGAATTAAGTTATATTAAAAATTCAAATGCCACTTACTATTGAATTAAAAACTTAAACATTTCAATAAATTTAAAATATGTGTTCCCATTTAAAAAAACAAAGTTGATACCCTTACAAGGCATAAGGAATGAACTTAAAAAGTATTACATAGTTAATAAATCAAGAATAATGTGTAACTAAAGATAACCAAAAAAAATAATAATAATAAAATTATTTTGTAAGTAATTGAGTGGCTTATAATAAAAAAATCATTCTGTATAATAAAATCAATATTTGAAAAATATATAGTGATTCAAAAGTCTTCATCCATTTAAAAGTAATTATAATCAGAAATCTGCTTAACCCAGGTTAATTATTCCCAGTTAACAATTTAAATTTTTATAATGTTATATGAATATTAAAGTCTTATTAGCATCATTCTAGCAATATTTCTATATTGTTTTATGTATAGTTCTAAAATATTTTGATAACGTTACCAGAAAATTTTTGGGTCATATTTCTTACGTTTTAAAAATATATCTTTAAATTATATGCTAAGCACTAAAATATGTTGTGTTAATGTTACTTCTATATTTTAAACATGAGTAAAAACCATTTAAACATATTGATTGACATTTGTATTTTAACATTAGGCATTTAGGAAAATATTTCTTCAGAGTTTCATCATAATATAATATTTTGTTAACGTTAAGAATCAATTTTCAAAAAATATTTCATTTTTGTTAATTTTGAATTATTTTATTCTTTATATTTTTTACTTATATTAATACATTATAATTTGAATGATATTATTCGATCATTCTCATTTTATTATAACAAATTTTTTTTTGTAATGCTTCAGATTTATTACAAATGTAGGGCTGTTCTTACCAAGTGAAGGGTACATTTTAGATTCGAAGCGAAGCTGAGAAGGTATTAATTTTACCATGTGTATATTTCTTTGTGTCTGTCACTACTTTTTCTCAGCTCTCACTAGACCGATTTCTTTCAACAATACGTCAATAGATCACAAATTGTATCTAATTGAAGACATTCTCCTTAAAAAATGAAAAAATTTCCCTCGTTCCCCGCAAATAGGGGAAATCTCCAAAAAAATTACAATTTTTAAAATCGGTAAATTTCGTCATTTTAGCTTCGATGCGAAGCTGAGAAGATATTGGTTTTACTAAGATGTGTTTTTTTTTTTTGTGTCTGCTACCTCTGCTTTTCTCAGCTCTCACCGAACTGATTTCTTTCAATGATACGTGTCAAAAGATCACAAATCGTATCTAAAATACGAAAATTGAAAAATTGAAAAAAAATTCCCTCGTTCCCCGTAAATGGGGGAAACCTCCAAAAATATTACAAATTTAAAAATCGCTAATTTTCGAAATTTTTTCAATTTTTTTTACTTAAAAGTACTATAACTTTATTAAAAATGAACATATCAATATAATTCTTTTTTATATAGATGCATAATATCATTACCTTTCATTTGGTATATTTTTTTTTATATGTGACCCTTTACTTGCCCACAGGAGGGGATTTAAAATTACAACTTTTTCACAAAAAATTAATTTTTTCAACTTGATTTTTGAAAATGTTCCGGAAAGTCTGACACTTTTATATATATCTTAAATTAAAGCTAATGTAATTTACTTTATTATGCAAAAAAAAAATTTCGGACTTTATTTTATCTTCACGGTGAAAATGGCTACCAAATGCTATTATTGTGTGAAAACTCTCGATTTTATTTTTTACATTTTTAACTTTATAATGCTATGACATATTGAAAAGTGTATGGATCAACATTATTTTTTTATGAGAAATAATATTTTTTAATAATCCCTTTTTCATTCTACATACTTTATCTTAATTACGATATTAATAATGAACTAGCAGATCATGTAGCTTTTGGAATAATCCACAAATTTTTTAAAATTAAACACTATCTAAAGATTTGCATCGAAGCGTTTTTTTTTTGATAGTGATTTTAATCACTGTCAGATATCATTATACTTGAATCAACTATGCCACGTCACCACTGTGCTGGGTTTTTTTTCACTTTTTTTTCTTAAAACTTCAATAACTTTTTCATAAATTAACAAATCAATATTTTTTTTTTTTGATATTAAAACCTTAGATATTTTCTTTTCATTTTATACAATTTTTTTGAAAATCGAACACTTAACCTGCTCACTGGAGGATTTAAAATAGCGACTTTTTTTACAAAAACTAACTTTTTCAACTTAATTTTTGAAAATGTCTCGGAAATACTGCGTCCTTTAAACCTATGTCAAATTAAAGCTTATTTTATGTACTATAAAATGAAAAAAAAAAATTTTCCCGACACCTTATCTTCTATGTGCAAATGGCTGCCGAAATTCAACAAAAAATGTAATATTTGCAAAAAAAATCAGCTCCAGATGTTTTTTTGTATTTTAAAGTACTATAACTTATTGAAATATTAACGAAAACAAAATAATATTTTTTTATATTGAAACTTTAGGTAATTTCCTTTCATTTGATATTATTTTTTTTTGAAAATCTAACACTTATTCTACTCACAGGGGGGTATTTAAAATAGCAACTTTTTTACAAAAACTAACATTTTGAACTTAACTTTTGAAAATGTTCCGGAAATATTCAGTTTTATTTAATGTTAAATTAAAGCTTATATTATATAATTTACTATGACAAAAAAAAAAATCGAAATATACAATTTCTTCTTGGTGAAAATGGCTACCGTATTCAAAAATATGCTATTTTTGTGTTAAAATTCTGGGTTTTGTATTTTATTTTATTTTAAAATATCTTAAAAGGGGAATACACTGACTCTTATGAATATTATATAATTTAATTTACATAGAATATAGTTCATATGACAAAAGAAATTAAACTTATTGAAATTTTAGCTTCGATGCGAAGCTGAGAAGGTATTGGTTTTACTATAATGTGTTTTTTTTTTTTTTTTTTTTTTTTTTTTTCCCCCTTTTTTTTTC